>NC_133656.1:194910762-195210762 GCF_009905375.1 Apium graveolens | reverse complement strand
AAATCATTCTCTTTCAGTTCGTAATTCGTCTGTTCACCTTTCACGAAGATGCTATGAATAATGCCGTATGCCACGGCCTCCTGAATTGAAGGCGCTGCAATATAATTACTTCTGTTAATTATATTTCTATCTTTTTTCTTTTCTTATCATTTTAGATCCACAAAAATTAACTCTTAAGAGTTTTTTCAAAGAAAAATAAGTATTAGGAAAATGGAAAATGTTTGGTGCATGTACAAAATTTTATACAAAATGATCAATGTATTCATATCAACAAGTCTAACTAAAATATCAAACATCATCAATTGAGATGTCATGTACAACAATTACATACATCTAGCATTGTTCTAAGAAATTACATATCCCTCGATATTAAGTTTATAATAGTATTCAATATATATATATATATATATATATATTATATTTTGAATATTTTTATAAACTTATAATCTTGATGTAGATATAAATAGGGCATGAACCAGGAGAACAGTGGAAAACATGATTCTATCATAAAATTTGGATCACAATTGTAAAATTATATTTCGAAAAATATAAAATTCGATACTAATTTAGAATAATAAACAAAAATTGAAAAAAAATTAATTTTAAATTTGATTCACAGTAAAATAATTATGAATAAGTATGATTCTACGGTGATTCTATTAAACATTTCATTAAATTTCAATAATTTTTTAAATTAAAAAATTATGTAACTTCACTTTTTAACTTGATAATTAAAATTTATAATTATATATTATGAAAAAATAAATGAATAATTTATTATATATTTTTTTAAATAATGATTCTGCATGATTTTCTCAGTGAAGTGCTACCCAAATATAAATAATCTCAAATATATTATTTTCATTATCACATACTCAATTTCAGTAAGAAGTAACGATATATGTACATATTGAAATAATGAACAATTATATATATTTGACTTTTAAGAGCAACTCTAATAGAGCCTGGCATGTTTTTTAAAATTATTATTATAAAAATAAATCCCAGTGTTTTACAATTTTTGATTGTATGCATGTCAACTTCAACAACATTCCTTACAAGTGTATCCTAATAATATTTTAATATTATATTTGAACTCTAGTTATGCTTGAACTCCAGTTATGCATTTGATAAAGAGAATGAGAGATAAATAAATTTTTTATTATTAAAATAAAGGTAAGGAATCACTAATGGTAATGATAACTTTTTAAGAAAGCATGGGGTTGGAGCTCTATTTTATACGAGATTTCTTAAATTTTAGTCTAAAATCTTGAATAACTCGTTGGTGTTGCTCTAAGTGATCAACACAGTTTGACGGAAAATCACATCTTTTTATAAAATTGAGAAAAATTATATTATTGAAATTTATTTAAGTTTACATTAACGTGTAATTTTCAGTAATTCAAAATTATAAAATAATAAATTTTAATTCAATTAAAGTTAAATCAAATAAACTAATAAGATTTGAAACAAAACTATTAGTTTGGGAAGGGCGAGGGAGTAGTATTATACACTGAGAGAGCTTGATGATCTCTTCCTCGGAGACGTAGGTCCTTTCCATGGCACGTCCAGTTTTTTTCTCCCAGCATGAAATCAATTCTAATTGACTGATCACATTTTTGGGTAGCCTGTAGATAACTAAACCATTTTCTGCTCGGGGATCTGTTGCGACTTTCACAGTATATTCAGCTACATCTTTTTCGTAATTAAACGCAACTACATTAAGAAAGAATGTATCGGTTAAATTCAAAGAAAAAAAAAATATAATATGCACACTGACTGCACACCCAGTTGTATTGCTTAAACATGATCACAGCTCGAAAATAAAGAGTTCAAGAGACTTACACTTGGTTTCACCAGTCCCATAGACGGTAACGTTGTGGTTTTTTTCATCACAAGGATGAAGGAAAAAATTAACAAAATATGCGCCCAAGCAATTTGCAGAAACATAAGTATACGGCACTCCAGATTTTTCAGCTGCCCTTCGAATTTTTCTTTTCTTCTCGCAACATGCTTCAAACGACGGAAGTGGACTTACTCTATCAACCTCGTTTCCAAATTCCGATGGAACAAACCTCTGACATATATACAGAGAGAGCTAAGTGAAGGGATCATAAATTATTTCATTTTAGGTGGATGGTCAGGGACAAACTTATGTTTATAGCATATTGTACCGCGGTACATATAAATATGAGACAGATAGTAGCATATAATAAATCACCTTAATGTTGCCAGCCTTCTTCATGGCTTCTATTATTTTAAGCTGTTCCATGTATAAAGGTACTCCCAGTGTTACAATTACAGTATCTACTTGACGGAGTACCTCCACAAGCTTTGCATGATTATTCAGTTCTCCCTGTATATATATGTGCGAGTTTACCATAAATTGTTTTCGAAACAAATCATTTCAAAACATATAATCATTCAAATATACTAAAATTGAGTTCTCGAACTTTCAAATGAACTTTAAACGACACAATTTTATTGTCGCAAGGAGCATTTATGGCTGAACTAGCGTAAAATTTATGTCCTAAGCCATATGTGTTGTAGTGAACTGAAGCAGGTACGTACCTGAAATATGGTGACTCCCATGGCACGATATTTCTTGAGGAGGGCGAGTTTTATAAGATCCCCAGGTTTCGTAGGGCGAACATAGACAAATGTTTGATGACCAGCTGACACGCTTGCCTTCACAACATACTGACCCAAGTATCCTGTTCCGCCAAATACCAATATCTTGCTCATCGTCTTCTGAATAACACCCATTCTCACCCCTTCAAAAAATTATCTTTTACTGATACTACTGATAATAATATCGGTTATGGTTCGTTGACGTACGGTTATCGAATCTATTTATACACATTCGTAAGTATGAAAAATGATTAAATTGGCAAAAATATTCGTCCGAATAGGTAGACAAAAATGTTAGTCCTAAGATGTAGAGACAAAAATGTTTTAATATGGCTAGGTCAAAATTCTAAAAGCCGAAATATTAACAACTAGCTAGTATAGGAATTAATACACAGCCGACCAGTAGCTCTAAGATAAGTAAAGAAATTAGACTTGGCAGCAGAACCATACACATTTGGAAACAAAAGTCAGCAGAGTAGCTGTATACCTGACTATGGAATCTGCGAATAAGATAAGGCATGTGTTAAGTACATATTTCTGGCGATGTAAGAACGTCCTTCGTTCTTCCGAGAACAGCTTTCGGCTTAGACCTGAAAGAAAAAAAAATGTGAGAGATTATTTACCTGATTCACCTCCGATGTGAGAATTAGTAATCTGGATACAAAAATAGGTTTGAAAATATAAGAAAGTAGAGAGAGTTTTGTGTGTATAGAGTTGTCAATTGTCCTTTTTTTACATTACTTGGGTACTTATACTTAGACCTGTAGTTAATGTTCCTCCGTTATGCGAAAAATGTGGACGAACGTTGAAGGAGAAAAAATGGGGGTAGCCGTTTTGATTCTGTATTTTCGAACGACTGATTTAAAGCTACGTGGACCTTCGGTTAATGGTCCCAAAAGTGACGGGCCTTCATTCATTGGGTATTATTGGGCCTAAACCTAACATGTCCCTGTCTTTCAGCTGACTTATCGGTCGGTCGAGAGACATTCAATTTTGGCCCATTTTCGGGTGAAAAACCCTAGGGCATTCCTTTTGTCTTTGTATTAATCTGTACATATACGTAGCGGTTTTGTGGGGAAGTGGGAATGTCATGATGATAGTTGTCCCACGTCAAGATCCACGACCTCATCGTGACCTTTGAATCTTAACCATCTGTCATTTGGTCCGTTGATTTCAAAATGCCCAGAGACGGTTTTGGCACCTAAACGTCTGGTTCTTGGGCGCCTGTATAGATATCCCATCAATACTTGGGTTATCTCACAAACAATAAACACTTCCAATAGTTTTTCTTCTTTTTGCAGAAATCTTTTTCACAGATCAGGAACTAACACCAAGACGGATAGCGTCAACTTTGTCTTCCCAGATCATCCCATTTCCCTTGAACAACACCTCGAAATCAGTAAGTGATGTTTTTAATTTCGCTCTTTTAAGTTATTTTCTGCATTACATGTTTGTTTCAATTTTTGAGTTTGGTGTTTTTTTTTTGATATTTTTCTTCCCTATTTCTCACGGGGTGCTTTTCTGGTGTCTTTTTTGGGCTTTCTTTTCTTTTCTTTTTTCCTTCTGGGGTGCCTACTGAGTATAAAGATGGCATGCGAGGTGTTCTTGAGTAAGAACTTCCTTCAGGGGGATCTTGCTTTAGAACATCCTTCAGGAACCGACTCTGGGCACCTGCTAGTCTTTTGTGTATGCCTGGTGGGTTTAAAGATGGCACGCGAGGCATTTTAGGGCAAGAACTTCCTTCATATATTCTTGCCTTAACACGTCTCACGGGAGCCGACCCAGGGCATTTTTTGTGATGTCTAAGAGTCATTCGTTCGGTCCTGGGACATGTACTCATCCTGTTTTTTATCTTTTATTTTTTTTATTCATCCGAATACATGGACTAATTAATCTCCTAATTTTTGAATACAGGGACATGGACCGATCGAACACCTTAGCGGGGACTTCCACTTCTCAATCCGAATTAACAGCGCGAAGGCTCTTTAGTTCGGTTGCTTCGTACTCCGCGACCAACAACCGTTCATAATTGTCTGAAGAGAAAGTGGGGAATATGTATGCCAAGTATTCGATCCCTCGAGGTTACTTCTGATTGTACCCTGTGGAGGCTCACGAAAGGATCTACGACACTCCACCCGTGTCCAAAGGGTACAGTGATCGTGTAGTGGGCATATCCGAAGCTTCCTTTATATGCGGCTTTCGGGCGCACCTGCTAAAGATTGTGAAGCGTTTCTTTCAACATATGGGTATTTTTTTGGGATAGATGAATCTGAATGGATTCATCCATATTAGTTGTTTCCATAACCGATGCCTTCACGAAATGATATAGCTGCTCACCCAGATCTTTTAATTCTACTATGACTTCCGAAAGAACCTGCAGATCCCGGGTTTTACAATATTTCCCGAATGGCTGGTCTGGCAGATTGGACGGCTAGCAACTTAAGCAACAAAATCGCCCATACCCACTGGTGCTTTATCAGTGGGTCGAAGCTTGCCGAGTTCTCGGTATGGTGTGAGGTCGACCTTACCAAGCTTTTACTGCCCAATCTGAGCGATGCGGAGAAAGAACTTATACCGCCTTGATCAGTGCTAAGGTGAACAAACTCACCGCCAAAGCGTATCAGGACAAGGACCGGTTGCTTAGTTTGTGGGGGTAGGGGTAACTGTTTTTCTTCCTTCATCTTTTTTATATTCGTATAACTGACTCCTTTCTTCTCCCTTCCACGTATTTTATGTACTTGGTGATTTTAACAGTTTGTTTTATTCTTCCTTCTGGTTTCCTTTTTCAGTGTCTTCAAGGGAAATTTAATAGAGAGAAAGAAGCTGAAGGCCGCCGAGAATAGGGCAGTCGGAGAGGCTGTAAAGCTGAAAGGAAAGGATCCTTCGGGCGAGAGAGACCAGGTGGAGAGGGAGATGAAAGGTGGAAAACAAAAACCCTACTTCGGTCGAGACTGTGGATGTCCCAGTGGGCCAGGATGAAAATCTGGAACAAGTGAAAAAATGACAGAGATGCCGAGATGGGATTATTCAAACGTACGTCCCTGACTGGGGCGTATTGACGAGTGATCACACGCTCTACCCGGCCATGAAGGCCACGAAGGAGGTGGCTTCTAACCTCTTCCATGGGCTTCAGCTTCCGGAGGATCGTTCGCTCTTCGCCTCGCCGATGGAAGCTTGTACGGAGCTGATGTGTTTCCTCTCCCTGGTAAATGTCAATTTTTTATATTTCATTCATCTTTCAATTATTCCACTTGTTGTCCTTTTATCATTTAGATTGACCGATTCCTTGCCTTTTGATTTGTTTGGCAGGCTACTCCTTGGGTCGCTGCTGTTGCGGACAAGTTGCAGGACATGCAGGGCCGAATGGCCAAGACGGAAGAGCTTGAGCAGAGGGCCACTGCTGCCGAGGAGGAGCTCGGGAGGGTTCAGCTGCAGAATGACACACTCAATGGCCAGACCACTATTTTGAAGGACGACAAGCGGACCTGTCGAAGGCGAACCGACGTATAAGTCATCGCAATTACAAGCTGAAGAAGTCCCGGAAGAAGTTTCGGAAGACGAAGAAGCAGTTGAACCTCACCAAAGAGCGCTGTTTCCAGTTCAAGGCTGACTATATCTTGGAGAAGGCCCATGGGGTTCGATGGGATCATAAGGAGCTTCTGGATGAACACCTTGAGTCGGGTCACGGTGGATGCCCCTCCAGAGGTTTCTTCGGGTAAGGACGAAGAGCTTTCGGATCCGGAGCCTCAATCCTAAATATGGTCTAGTAATTTTTTAATTCTTGCTAAATACCACCGCCTTCGGGATTATTTAACTTTATCTGACTTTGGGCGTATTAACTGTAACTGCCTTTGGGCGCACTCTTTGGGGCCTTCGTGCCGTTAATTTATTTACATTTTTTGTTTTACCTTAGCATTTTTCATACTCGTCATATATATTTTGAATTGCATCTTCAGCTTAGACTTTGCCTTAGCAATATATTCTTTGATACACTTCTGCCCCCAGTGTTAAGGGATAAGGGCTTTTCCTTCGGAAGAACACATGTTTAACTTGCCTTATTCCATAGGGTATCCCTTGTGTCTTTAAAACTTGAAAAATGACGAGGGAAGAAATTTTCTTCTTCGAAATTATCCCTAAAATGTGTTCGCTCATCTCTTCATTTCAAGGGAAGAAGGGTTTATCTTATTTGGGACTGCCCCTAGATAAAGCCTCATTCGTTCCTTCAGTTTAATAAATCACTTGTAAAATGTTAGTAAATGTTTAAGTTAAAGAATGAAGGATAATATCTTCTTCAGGATTGCCCCTAGATATTTTTTATTCGCTCCTTTGTGCTATTGAAGATTTATGCTAAGTAGGACGAAGGTAATCTTAAGGTGAATGACATTACGTCTATAGGATTGCCCCTATATAACGTTCATTCGCCTCTCATTGTAGACAATTAAACGTGGGCATACAAAGGGTTTATCTTCTTCGGGATGGCCCCTAAATAATACTCATTCGTCCGCTCAACATATTTTGATTATTCCTAAGTAATAAGTAGTACGAGTGGAGTGCATTTTTATTACTCATTCGTCTATTAAACTTGCGATTTTAGGAATGAATACAATAGGAAAGTACAATGAGAAAGTGCAAGAAATTTTCTTACCTGTAGAATTCTCGAAGGCGACTAGCATGCCAAGTGTTTTTATCATTTCTCCAGCCAGTGTTTCCAACTTGTAGGTTCCTGAACGAACAAACTCTATCACCTTGTAAGGCCCTTCCCTGTTTGGTTGAATCTTTCCTTGCTTCATTGGCATAGATATAACTACCTCACTCTCCCTTCGGACGAAGTCCCCAATACTGAAAGACCTTTTCTTTATGCCCGAATCATAGTGTTGCGCGGCCTGCAGCAAATATTTTACATTCCTTTGGTGAACCACTTCTCTTTCTTCTTCTAGAAGGTCCACGTTTGCTCTAAGGCCAAAGTTGTTGATTTTTACATTATAGACCTCCGTTCGGTATAATTCCAAGCCCACTTCCACTGTGAACAAGTCATATGTCCCATAGGCCATCCTAAAGGGGGTTTCTCCTGTACATGACCTATGTGTTGCTCGGTAAGCCCAAAAAACCCAGGGCAACTCCTCTCCCATATTACTTTGGCTTCGCCCAATCTCTTCTTGATACTTTGGAAATTATCTTATTGGCTGCTTCAACTGCCCCATTGCCTTGGGGATGAGCGATCGAATGAAACTTCTGTTGAAGCCCGAAGTGATAGAGGAATTTTCTGAACTTGTTCTCCATAAATTGTGTGCCGTTGTTAGAGACACATACCTTCAGGATTCCGAACCTTAATATGATTTGCTCGAGAAATAACTTTTTTGTTGCTTCTTCGGTTATGGTAGATAGTGGCTTGACTTCTACCCACTTTATTATTTAGTCGATGGCGATGATGCAGTACTTTGCCTACTTCGTTCTGGTAGGTAGAATTCTCACAATATCTACAACTCACGTTGAAAAAGGTATGGGTCTAAGAACGAAAGACATATCTTCTGGAGGCTGCTTTGGGACTATCGCGAACAGTTGGCACTGTTTACACTTCTTAGCATATTTGCTTGCATCTTCTCACAAAGTCGGTCAAAAGAATTCTTGTCAAAGGATCTTAAAGGTTAAAGACCGACCGGCCAGATGTTCTCCGCAGATTCTCTCGTGTATTGCTTCTTAAGCCTAGTTCTTCAGAATTCAAACACCTTAATAGGGGTTGAGTGGCGGATCGATCGGCGATATAGATTTATGTTGACAATGGTGTAGCTTGCTGCTCTATATTTAATTTTAGAGCTTCCCTATCGAGGGGGAGGATTTCTTTCTCCAAATAATTTCAAATGGGGGTCATCAAGTTTGCCTCTTGGTGTATTTCTAAGCAATCATTTTTTGATTGAAGGTGTTTTGACTTCAGTTAGATAGATAAAGCCAGTTAAGCTTTGTGTTTTAACCGAAGCTAGTCTTGAGAGGGAATCCGCCCGACTGTTATTCTCTCTTCATATTTGACTTAATTCTAGGGATGTTTCTTGTACCTTCATTCGGGGATCCCTTTTCTCGTACTCCCCCGAGAAGTGTTTGACCATCAGCATGAAGTCACTCAATACCCTTACGTGCTTCGCTTCAAGTCTTTTGGCTAGTTCCATTCTGGACAAATGAGCCTCATTGTTGGTGAGTGGAAAGTTGAACCGAATGGCTTGGCAGATCTCAAATCCGTCGGGATGGGAAAGGATCAGTCCTACTCCACATTTCTTCCCAGCGATTATACCATCAATAAAAACTATCCATTTCCCAGGAGTTCGAACGAGTTGTTCCTCAGGTGTGAGATCCTTCGGTCCTGAAAAGGTGCATTTGACCATAAAGTTTGCCAGTACTTGGGCCTTAGTTATCGTTCGAAGGACATACTCAAGGTCGTATTCACCAAGCTCGATAGACCAGGTTACGACCGTCCCCGAAGCCTCTGGCCTTGTCAAAATTTTCTTCAACAGTTGATCGGTGACTATTTACGCTGGTTCGGATTTGAAAAGCAATGTCATAATTTTCAGGAGACCATGATTAGCCCATATGTGAACTTCTCAATATTATGGTATCTTGTTTCTGCATCCTTCAGCACATGAAAGACATAGAAGACAGGATGCTGATTTTCTTCATGATTCTTAACTGGGAACAACTCCAAAATTTCGGTCGGACACGGCCAGACAGAGCTGAAGGGCTCGGGTTGCACATTAGGGTAATGCTTACCCATCTTGGGACCTAAGCCAGGCATGTCTTCTGGCCCCCAGGAGAACACATCATGGTATTTCTGAACAATTGAAATGACCTTCTCTTTCAGCTCTTTCTCATTGTTCTTCTCAATGCGCATCATTTTACCCAAATGACCAACATATAATTCTACCTCTTCAACTTATACGGTTGGTTCGGCTATTGGACTTGTAAGGTCTGCCCCAAATTTCTCCAGTTCAATATTGAGGGTCTGTCGGGTGCCACTTGGTTCAGCTTCGCCCCTTTTCTTTTTCCCAATTTTATGCGGTCCTTCGTATGACTGATCATTTTCCAGATCTTCTAACATGTCTATTCTGACAGTTTTTTGGTCACCCCGCATTTCCCCTACTCCCTTCTCCTTTGGGAATTTTAGTTTGACTTGGAGAATAGATTTCACAGCTTCGAAGGTAGACTGAAAAGGTCTCCTCATAATGGCATTATACATACTGTTAATCCAAACCATATAGAACTTTACTGGTTTTGCAACAGTATATTATTGTTTACCAAGGAGAACTGGAAGAGTGATCGTACCTTCGAACTGGATTGGGTGCCCACCGAAGGCATAGAGAGGAGCTTCGTCACAAGGTTTCAGTTGTTCTCCTGCTAGATTCATCTTGCAGTAAGTCTTGTAAAATAAGATGTTGGGTGAACTACTAGTGTCAACAAGCACTTTCCATATTTTATTTTCCCTGATAAGAGGATTGATGATGAGAGGGTCTTCGTGTCGATGGATCACATCTTCATAATCCTCAGTACTGAATGTCATCAGCATGTTGGGCTTTGCCAGGTTAAATTGGTATAGATTATACACTTGCATGGCATACTTTTTCTTTGAAGTCTTGCTGTCGCGATCCAACACACTTCCCCTCGAAATGGTCTTCACTTCGCCCCTGATCCTATCTCTTATTTCAGGATCTTCAACTTTAGGTTCTTCCTGATTATCCTTCGGCCCCAATCTGTCCCTCAGATCCCGTATGAACTGATCCAGTTCGCCTTCTTTGATAATTCGCTTGATTAGCTTCTTGAGGTGGTAGAACTCATCATTATTGTGCCCTTTTTCTCTGTGTTAGTCACAGTACTTATCAGGATTCTTCTTATGATTTGGGACCTTCATTTTGGCTGGTCGAACAAATTCTAGCTTCACTTTGATCTCATGGAGAATCTTGGAGATTGGTGCGTTCAAGGTAGTAAAGACAACCAAATCTCTATCTCGACGTTGTTCAACACCACGGTCTGTCTCTTTCTTACTATCCTTTCTGTGATCCCCTTGGTCACTAGAGGTCCTCGACTAGTCGGACTTTTCGGTTCGCTTGGAATGATCATCCCTTCGGGAGTCTTTGTAACCCCCAATACTTTCCCTTTTTCTCCAGATATTTTCTCCCCTCACATAAATATCATTGAGGGACTTGTGGGGAAAATGATAAAGAGAAGAGCGAATAATTTTACCTTTGTAGGGTTCTAGCCCCGCCGTGAGGAAGCCCGTTGCTTTGACTTTATCCTGGTTGGTGACAATTCCAGCTTCTTCCTTAAACCGAGTAGATAATTATCAAGTTCTTCGTTCGCCCTCAACCTGCAATGAACCAGTGCTTTGGTATCTTTCTCCTTCCAAGACAGATGGGACTAATACTTCAAAAATTTCCTCTTCAACTACTCATACAAACCAATGGATCTTGGTCTGAGGGATTTGTACCACATCGAGGCTGATCCATTCATGTATATTTTGAATATCTTATAGAGCATGATGTCGTTATGGCCCATCCCTATCATCATTAATTCGTACTTTTCACAATGGTCTTCCGGATCGTTCTTTCCATTGAACTCACTCATCTTCAGGAACTGCCTCTCCACGCCCCCAGGAGGTCGATACTGCTCAATTTCCTCCGTCACAATCAGTTCTCGGTCGACCCTTCTGTCACCGAACATAGCTTTCTCCATCCTACTTAACCTGATTTAGGACCCTTCAGGTTTCTCGTCCAAATCAGATGAATAGTAGGTTCTTTGTTCATTTCCTTTTGAGGTTCGAATCAGAGAAACTCATCTTCTTCGTTTTATCCCCTTCGATCTTTACTCGCCACCGTATCATCAACCTCTAATGCTTTGCGAAGCACTTTCTCCTGTAGCTCAGTTTCTTCTCTCTAGAGCTGTAGAGCTTTCAATCGGAGTACATCCGCCTCCCTTCGTTTCACCCTGACCTCTGCCTCTTTCTCAATCTGTTCATTCTGTTTATCCTTTCCATTTTCAGTAGCTAACTTGTCGGTCTTGATTTTAAGCAACAAGGCTTCTTCTTCGGGGAGTCAGTTTGAGCACTCCATCAGTGTCAACCAACGACTATTTTGATGTCTGTCATCCATCATAAGGAGGGAAACCGGGAAGTATCAAATTATTGGCTGTGTTCGTCATTCTCCCAGCAACTCGTAACAATTTTCATTTTTCCCACAGATAGCGCCAAATATTACGCCCTGATTTCTGACAATGTAAGAACGTCCTTCGGGCATCCAAGAACAGTTTTTGACTTAGACCTAAAAGGGAAAAGAATATGAGGGATTGTTCCCCCGATTTACCTGTGGTGTGAGAATCAGTAACCTAGATGTAAAAGTAGGTTTGAGAATAAAATAAAGTAGAGAAAGTTTTGTGTGTAGAGGGTTGTTAATTGTCTTGTTTTTTACATTCCTTGAGGTACTTATACTCAGACATGCAGTTAATATTCATTCGTTATGCGAAGAATATGAACGAACATTGGAGGAGAGAAATGGGGGCACCCGTTTTGATTCTGTATTTTCGAATGGCTGATTGAAAGCTATATGGGCCGCCCAATGATCCTAAAGGTCGATGGGCCTTCGTTCATTGGGTCTTCTTGGGCCTATAACTAGCAACATGAAAATTATTGAATAAATTAATTACACATTCGTGGGTTTGGTATTCATATGGTTGTTTGATAAGCGGGGTGAGATTTGAGACAGAGGTGATCCCTGAACTTTTAATAAAATAAGTAGGGCTGAGCATCGGTTGGTTTGGGCGGTTTGGAAGGTCCAAACCGAACCAAACCGAAATTAGTGGTTACCCTAAAATCCAATCCGAAACCAAACCGTTATGTGAAAAAACCAAACCAAACCAATCCATTTGAAACGGTTCGATTCGGTTTGGTTTCGGTTTAAACCGTTTTTCCTATAAAACAAAGTTAGAAATTAAATTAAACTTGAAATTGTAAATGAGAATTGAAATTTTGTACCATATTATTGAATTATATTTTCTATTATAATCATATTCAAAAAGAATATATATAAAAATAATGACTTTGAAAAATAAAAAAGGCAAGAAGATGAACAAAAAAGATGTGACCAATTCTTATGCTTTTATTGAATAAAAATAAAAATAGTGAAAATACAACACATACATGAATATTTATATCTTAGAATAAAATATATTATGATTAGTTCTTTTATATGTTTTAGTTTACACATATGTTGTACATAATAATTTTATTATTAATTGCACTTTACTAATATATTTAAATATTCGGTTCGGTTCGGTTATATCGGTCGGTTTGGAGGTAAAAACCGAAACCAAACCGAAAAAATTCGGTTTTTAAAATGACAATCCGTAACCGAACCAAACCGTTAGTAAACCGTAAAATTCGGTTTGGTCGGTTTGGATTGGGCGGTTTCGGTCGGTTTGGATAATTTATGCTCAGCCCTAAAAATAAGTATTATAATGGCCTTATTTGGTTTTCTATAATTCAACCCCAACTTGCCGTACCTCGGATTTAAAATTTGTTATAAGATTTGATGGATTTAAATTACTCATCCTGTTATAAAATATAATATAAAATAGAGAGATAAAGAGTAAAAAGATTTTGAGAGGGAAAGATGATAATTTCATATATTGATAAAGTTTTTCATTTTTAAGAATAATGCATATTTATAGGTTTTACATTACAAGAAACTTGAATGATACAAATCTAGAAATCAGAAACTAAAAGTCTTATACATGAAAGATCAGAGAGCATCCACATAATTTAATTATTTATACCACTGCCTCTTGGATGTTTGTTATATGAAACAACTAGCATGAAAACCGTACGAGGCATGAGTTATGTTCTAGTATAAATTTTAAGTCTCGAGATCTTGTGGTGTGTGTGACATTTATTATTCGATGATGAATGACGTACTTTAGTTATGTTGTTATCTGGTTACCGATGGAAATCATTCATGATTGAAATATTTTTGTGTTGGCAAAATGAGTAGTTTTGATACTAAATAGTTTACAAAATTTTGCATAATATTTATAAAAAGTATAAACCGACTTACTTGTATTGTATTTTTTATCAATATTTGTAAATTATAAGAGTTAAACACGATAATACGTGAACATAGATTACAAAATTGTTCGAAGAAATTCCATATTTACCCACACTATTACAAATACGTCAATACACATCGGTTTTAAGCCGATGTAAAAAAAATTCCGGCCGATGTCTTCGTGGGTGTAGAGAAAGGTACCCTCCTTTAACATTGGTTTTTAGCCGTTGTTAAAGACCACTTAGCACATCATTTTTTTAATAAAAACCGATGTATTTCACCTTAAATAAGGTGTTAATAGCTTTTTAATTGTGCATAATTAAGAGATTATAAGAAATTTAAACATATCATACACAGTGTGATTATAACCTGTTACATCATTTATTTCAGAAAAATGATGTTTATAATAACAATTCACATCATGCCCATAGTGAGCGATGTGAAAGAGCTATATAGACATCAGTTTCCTAAAAGATGTGATGTATATGTTGGTCATTTACAACAGTCGTCTAATGTGACCGATGTTAATGATTATAATAGATATCGGTGTATAACTGATGTAAAAAAAGATTGGCTTTTTTAATTAACAAAGACATCAGTTCAAAGCCGTAGTCTATTAGCTTTAACATCAATATGTAATTCCTCTATCCGATATTACTGATTATTACTTGCATCGGTTTTTGGCATAAAATAACACATTATAACTGTTGTTTTTTCTTATGATAGACATCGATTTGCACATTTTAATTGATGTGTTATATTTAAATATTCAATTAGCCAAATTAACAAATGAACGATACCAAAACTGAAATTCACCAATCATAAATCAAAACTTGCCAAAAATACAAAATACAAAAAACATTAAAGCTAACAAGCTCCAAAACTAGCACAAACATAAAAAAAAGTTAAACATTGCAAAGCGTCCATAATATGGTCGCATATATCTCAAAAGCATAATTAGCGCGTTAACGATCATTTCAACAATACTTTACATACTTCATCTTCCATAACTAGTCTAATTACGTAAATCATTTCTTACATATCCACAATCCATCCATAATTTATCCATATCAAAAAATAAGCAACATTACGTAGTAGCAGACTATAGAAGCAAATCAGGACTACAAGTACCAGATCAAGACTACAAGTACCAACAAAACCAAATATCACATAAATAACGAACAATTTATACACATAAATTCACAAAGATACACAAATTCATAAATAATCAGTCAAATGCACACACACGAATAAAAAGATGAAAAAATCAAATTCAATTAAAAATATACTTACAAATTTAGGGTTCAATTTGTGTAAAATAAGGCTCGATTCGTGTAAAACTTGGCTCGATTCGGGTTGTATAACACTTTTTAGGGCTGCATGTTCATCTTTCTTACTCGATTAAGAAGTTGTTTGAGGGTTTCCTAAATTAGGGCTTGTATCAGGCTGAGATAAAAGAGAGGCGAGAGGAGAGAGATGGAGATACACGAGAGAGAGAGAGAGAGAGAGAGAGAGAGAGAGAGAGGTGAGGTTGGGGAGAGTATGAGATGTGAGAGGAGAGAGTGAGATGTGAGAGGAGAGAGTGATAAGAAAAGGGGGGAACTAAAATTTTGTCTAAGTAAAATTACCCTCGTGTTTTTTTTTGTTCTAAAAGAGGGAGAACCCGTATTTTTTTTATTTTTTTATAAAGCAGTTCTAGACAACGGTCATGCCCTAAACCGATGTTAATAATAATTTTTAACATCGGTTTAAGCCCAACTGATGTCAAAAATATTTTTTACATCGGTTTTTTTTGTAACCGATGTAAAAGGGGCGATATCTATTCCAGTTTTTTTGTACTGCCAATTTATAAAAATAAAGTTTTTTTTCTAGCTCACATAGTTTCATCCATGCATAACAATTCTTGTATGAAATGTTTATTGGTACATGAAGCGGTTTTGGTTGAAAATGTGTATTGGTACATGATATTGAGTACATACCCACTAATATTGTTTTATACTATCATTGTTCGTGTTGTCAAGTTTTCTTCTCTATTTGTGCTTGTGTTGATGTGTCCCTAATGTTCTTTACCGATTTAACAGATGCAGGAATGTAGTTTGCAATTCACTAATGGTATGTGCTACTTAATAGTCTAATCTAACTTGCTCATTTTATATTAAATTTTAAAATAATATAATATAATTTGAATAAAATTATATATAAAAATATTGTGTTTAATTTTTTTTTGATAAGTTAGAATAATTAAAATATCAAATATTTCTTCAATCCGCGACACGTGAGCACACGTAACGCGTGTATGATTGGAAATACAAGATTAGGTAATTGTATGATCCGGTTGTCATATATAGTGGTTTATTTTTTTTATTATTATTATTTACCACTACTTTAAAATATTGTTAAGCCATATATTATATATCATTAATTCATATTTTAATTTGACATAATATATTATAATCTGAATTAAAAAATATAAAAATAATATTATGATATAAAAATTGTTAATAGATCATAATAATAATACCAAATATTATTTCAATCACGTGGCACACACATACACATACAATGTGTATGATCGAAAACACAATTGATGTATTTTTCAGTACAATTATTTATATATAATAAATTTCATTATTATTTCATTTTTATACTAAATAATAATTTAGAATTGTATAAAGAGACTCTATATGATACATAATATATATAACAATTCGAATCAATAATTATACAAATTGGATCAACATTAAAATATGTTAATATAAACACAATAATTAAAATACCAAATATTTCTTCATTCACGTGATTTGCACAAATTTATAATTTGTTTGATATAAAAAACAAATGAGTGATTTCCAACTGGTAAGAAAATGTCTAAATTAGTGTATATACTCAATTTAGAAAGCCCCAAATAATAATTAGTTTTTTTAAAAAAAGTAAGCACAATGATAAGTTGGTCACATTTACATATACATATAATTTGCATGATTTGAAACACATATGAGTGTTTGGCGTAGTAGTAAGGAGGTGTGCAATCAAGTATATAGACTCAAGTTTGAATCTTTTTAACTATAATTTTTTTAAAAAAATCGTAAGTATAGGGGTAGTTTGGAAATTTCAAACTGAATAGATTGTCTTAATATTTAGATGAAATAAAATATCTAATGAGTTAAAAGCCTCGTGTTGGGCTATCACGGGTCATTATCTAGCAATATTTCAGAATAAATACCGTATAAATTTTACAATTTTAGTTTATGCTGATTTTATTAGAAATAAAGTATATAGCCCCTAATAATTTAAAATAAAATGTACGATAAATGTTATTGGAAACAGCTTATTCTCAATCATTGTGTAACCCATTGACTAAATTCAATAGTAAAAAATTGCATTTAAGTTCAATAAAGCTCTAACACCTTTTGCGAAAAATGGTAAAATTTTGATTATTTTTTAATATTAAGCGGCATTTTGATGCTGAGTTCAAAATAATCTTAAATATATTAGTTCAAATAAACATTTGAAATAGTTATACTTGTAAGTACACTTAATTGTACTTCACTTATTTCATAATTGTTGAATTTTTTAACTTTTACAGTCTATTTAACTAAATAACTAAAATATAACATTTTAAACTTTTAGAATTAAATTACATATACTTTCTAAAAATATAAATTTTAATAATTATTTTGTATTATATATGTATCCAATTCAAATTTTCTTTTCATACAAATTTACTAAATAATTATTAATATCTAGTTAATAAATTTTAAATATCTATATATAACAATATGTATTACTAATTCCATTTCACTAAGTAGAAAGATTTAAAAATGTCTAGGTTGACTATGTACCATACATTACTAATTTATACTATATAACAATATAATGCAACGTAGTAAATATAAAAAGATTATTAAATGTTATTCATTAGTCACAATATAGATAATACCAAACATTAACTTCTTCAAGACACACAAGAATATGTAATATATATATATATATGATTGACATCACATATGATTGAGTGTCTTAGTGATATGATATTGTATAGAGTATTTGTAAGACTGAGATTCAATTCTTACTAAAAGCAATTTTTAATAAATGATAATTATAAGTACAATTTTAACATTTTAAGTTAAAAAAAATGTCTCATCATTTAAATTAAATAAAATGTCCCAACGGCGTCCTATATTGGGCTATTATATATATAATAGAATAGATGATAAATGTCTCATAATAATCTTGTCGGAAAACTCTATGGGTGAAAAATCTATTGAACGAACAAAGACATTATTTCATAATACGCACATGATGTTGCCTAATTGAAAACCTCACCATAAAAACTCTGTGAAAAAAAATCATGGTTCAAGAAAAAAATGCAGTGCGCATATATTTTCCACTCTGATAATGTTGCATAAAATTTTTAAATTGACGAGATTTGTTGTTGTAAAACTTCTTAAATATAATTGTTCACAACTTCTTGCCCAATAAATCTTCGGTGTATCCATCATTAATTTGTGTAGCTAGCATATTACAAATTTTGTATAGTTTCAATCTTGGTAAATAAATCATATCTTATAGTGTCATGTCAGATCTTCAATCATTTCTCCCTCCCTCCCTCCCCCCCCTCTCTCTATATATATATATATTAAGCACAATATCATTACGAGAAGTGCCAGCAATTGTTAATTTCATAGTATGTCAAAATAATATGTTTCCATATGAATACATATTTAGTTGTGACCAAATTATGAGTATCAGAGTAAATACTTTGCAACTGCAAGGTCAATCTAAAGCTTTTTCGAATAGGTTAGTGGATATCAAATAAAATTTTCGTTGTGTACCTTGAAGATTTTTATAATTTCAATTTATAAGGCTTGCTTTAAAACCTGCTAGTAAATTTGTTAAATATATCAGGACGGGTATAAAAAGATAAATTAATACCTAATTGGACAATGATATATGGGACTTTTGGACCAATAATTGCTTCATTTCACATTGCTAATTTTTATATTTTTTCAAGGAAGATATTTCAATTTAATATATATAAAGGTCCTTCCGGGATTTTTGTTTAGTCGACTTTTGTAAGTCATAATTTTTAGGGATTCTCAAAATAATGAAGATCTCATATTAATAAAGTAATTTAGTCTCCACTCAAAAAAATGTTTTTCCCCTTTGAAATATGTATCTTTTCGGGAAAATTTTGAAGTAATAGATTTAACTTCACGACTTAATAAACAAAGTCAATAATCTCAATGTATCTTGCTTAATTATAATGTACCTTGATTAATTATAAGGTGAAACTCATTCGAATGTTAATTAGAAATATATTTTCATTTTCATTCAATATGGCCATAGATTTATATGAGTTATCACCTATCATAAGTTATATTACATTCAAAAATATTAGAAGCTTTAACCAATTGTCACAATTCATGTACACCTTCTTATATACGTACATATATACACTAATGTGTACTCCATGAGTGAAGAAATATTCTAAAGTATTATTTGATATACATTAAACCAGTAAGTAGTTGAAATAATTTTGTGTGGGACTACTAGTCCAAAACCCTTTGGAATATAATAAAGTTAATTCTCGAGAACTTAATTTGTTGCTTCTAATAGTTTTTATCCTTCTGGGAATAAATATAAATTTTGTCAAGTGGATCATAATAAAGTAAGATAATATCCAATTATACTACCATACTATCATATCCACCACAAATTTTTATATCTCTTCATAATCAACACGAGGTCCTTGAACATTTTTCGGACCTATATTGTCATTTTGTTCACTCAGATAGTCATTTATATCCCACTGACTTTACATAAATGTGTGTGAACGGCAGTTTCAAATATTTCTCTATTTTGAAGAGATAATGATTCTTATAGCGAGCTTTTTTCACAATTTCTGGTATGCGAATTGAAAGTTCAAATAATTTTACTCCTCATAAGAGATTTTATCTCATTCATTTATTTATATCAATATATTTTATGATACTCATTATCATCCATAACCGCACATGTCAAATATTTTCTATAACACCCTCCAAATCCGGGATATAGATTTGGGGCATTATTAACATTAACTACACACTAAACCTGCACAAGCGGAATATAAATATGATAATTACCCCGAACTACTACTACTTAAAATCTTTTAAGGTTAAGAGTTAAAAACAAGAACGACACACTAACTTTATTACAAACCCAAATAAAAATAATCTGTCTCAAGAACTCTTTTTGTTACAAAACTTTATTCTATCTACATCTCACTACACAACTTTTATTCAAACCACACAAAACTTTTATTCAACCCAACATTACAACTTATCATGTTACACCTGATCAGGTAACTCAAAGCTCTCTTCTGAAATAGGGAGGAACACTCTTGGTATAAGAGAGTCCCGCTGCTTGACTCGCTTCCTGACTACGCGGGTCCTGATGGGTTTCATTCTCTACCTTAACTGTAAAACAATAGGAATAACAATAAAAGGGGATGAGCCAAAATTGCTCAAAAAGCCTGCAACAATATATATAGTATAAAGAGAAAAGAATAAATGAACCGATAAGTTGTTGGTTTGAACAACCATCTGTTTCTGTGTAGAATAATAATTTGCCATTGCCGGCGAGTGCCAAATGAACAAGACTGGAAACAAGAACTAACTATGCACTATAACCTGCTGATCATACAGTGCGGATCTATACCCAACTACATAGACCCGACCAACATAAGGAGTACTGAGGCAACCACGGCCTATTAATTAATGGTCTGGGTAAAACCCATCCCATATAGTAACCATCCAGTCCAAAGCGTAGCATCCGGAATAATCGGAATGCTTTTGATGTATCCCAACACCAGGATATATTAGAGTATATGTAACAAGGGTAAAAGTATCAGAATATGAATAGAGGATTCAATAAATTGAGAGAAATCAAGAATCGAAATGAAATAGAAACAAGAATCAATAATTGGGTAATAGTGTATATGAACAAGAATTATCAAAGTGTAACTGATATGGAAAATGGGGTATAATTCACTATTCTGAATTTAGAATAGGGGAAAAACTTGTCTTACGCGTACTTAACCTGGTTCAACTCACCGCCTTCGGTCTCTAGCTTGATCTGCCTTGCTGACACTGAACCAATCATAGAAAGATAGTCGTTTAGATAACTTACTACATACGCGTATCTCGAATTAATACTACGCAACCCTATCAATCTACCCATGCGTTTCTATCTGACCCGCATATACACATATAATTATATAGCACATATGGTTCACATAATCACGTAAAACACATAGCACATAAGGCACATAATTAATTTTTAGACTTATAAATATTTTTAAAATTGATACTAGACTCGAACCTGTATTAACTAACCCTATTTGATTTTATTTTAATTTTTTGAAATTTATTTGACTCGATTCTACCGCTAATAGGACTTATAAACAATTAACTACCACAAGACCACTCTCTTTCGGAAGAAATTATGATCTACAATTATTTTTATTGGATTCGTTTCATTTTTCTGAGTCTAGGGGTCTTCGTTTCGCTCAAATCGGACTAAAGGTTTAATAATTACGAATTAAACAAGATTTCATTAATTAATAATTAATTATAAATAATTAATTATAATTAAATAATCATTAATTATATTTTTAAGTAATTAATTAATAATTATTGTATTTTAAAATAATTAATCCCTAATAATTAGGATTAATTACAATTTATTACACTTATTTATAAATTATTATCATTTACTCGATTAGATCGATTATTCATAAATAAATAATCGATACAACTAAGTGATACACTATTTATCAAATGGATAATTATTACTCGAATTATACTCTAACTTAACGAGCAACAACTCGTACAAATACGAGCTACCCGCGACTCTCGCATAATTATCGAACTTATACGATTAATTAATTAATTAATTAATTATATTTAATTATTCGATACGAATAATTATTACAACACTCTTCGAATAAATTAACGCTCGAATAATAATTCTAATTATCGAAACACTACTCGTATAAATACGAGTTACTCGCAATATTCAACTAATTAATGAATTATTATCCATATTATTCGATTACTTTTAATCCTTATTTATTAATTAATTACCTAATTATTAATTAATTACCAAATTATTAATTAATTAAATAACTAATAAATAATTAGATAAATAATTAAATAAATAATTAATTAATTAATTCGAATTTCTAAATTAATAAAATAATTTAGAAATTAATTATAATATTTTTCAGAATTTAAATCTAATTTTTAATTGATTTTTAGAATTATTAAAATCTGATTTTTGATTTTATAAAATAAAAGAAACTAATAGAAAATCAGAAACACAAAAACAGGGTAGGGTTTTAGGGGTTTTGGATCGAAACCGGGTTGAAAACCGGGTCGACTCCGGATCGTCCAAGAACATGGCCGCCTGGACGGAACCCGACGCCGGCGGGGGAAAATTCCGGTGAGTTTCGATTCGACAACGAATCACGACGACACCTAGATTCCTCACCGTTTCTTCCATGAGTTTCGTTCCACGACAACACAGACACCTCCCCTCTCCTCTATCATCATCAAACGCTGCCGGAACCAGGAAGAACAGCCGCCGCGACGGCGGTTTTCCTGCGACGCCAAAAACAAAGCCAAACTCGATGTAACTGGTACTGTTCGATTGCAAAATCGACGATCTACTCAACTACAACATCAAAATCTTCTAACAACTAACCAAAATCAAAACCCGAATTCAAGCAAATAATCAGAAAATACGAAATTAAAATCGAATACCTATTAACTGAAATTGATCAAAGAATCATAAACTACAGTTCACCAGCTTCAATTTGACTACTTACATGATCGATTTGGATTCCGGAATCACTTCGAATTTGTGCTTTGATTATCTGCCATGTTCTTCACCCACAAACCCTAATTCCTAATTTTCTGAATTTTTATGATTAATTAACTAATTAATTACTAATAATTATCTATTTATATTTATGTAAAATAATACCCCAAATAAAATTAAGGGGCTAATTACACTCCTAATAAAAATATTTGGCCCCAATTTTTATAATTTTTGGGTATTAATAATGAATTTTTAAATATCCAATAAATACAAAATAAATGTCAAAAATTCCCAAAATTTGTGAATATTATAAAAATGCAAATAAAAATGATGTATGATAATTTCATAATCATATAAAAATAAAAATGTGATTATTGTGGGGTTTTTGGTACCCGAAGGGGTCCGGAAAAGTCGTTTTTCGCGAAAAAGTTAAATTTTTAAAATGTCTAGGGGTTCAGAATAGCGATATGGTATAGGTTGTTTTTGATAAAATAGGGCCAATGATTTTGTTTGAAATACGGGCTTTTAAAACATTGTTTGAGCTGTACGGGTTTTGATATAAAATATATAACTTACGATAAAACATTCAATAAATATCCAAAACACGTTCAGATCAAAACAGACAACATATAGCACATAACAATTAGGGTTTAATGACTCAACACATTTAATCACATAATAATACACATAATTTATCTTTATTATAATATAATACAAGCGTAATTTCTCGATCATTACATTCTCACCCCTTAACAAGATTCTGTCCTCAGAATCACGCTATGAAAATAAATGAGGAAACTTTTCTAAAATTTCACTCTCGAGCTCCCAGGTTGATTCTTCAACCATTGGGTTTCTCCACAAAATTCTCACTAATGGTACAGACTTATTCCTTAATACCATTTCTTGACGATCTAGAATTCTTATCGGCTGCTCTACATATGACAAATCTGCTTGAAGTTCTATTGGCTCATATTCTATTACATGCCTTGTATCAGGATTGTACTTCTTAAGCATGGACACATGAAATACGTTATGAATATGCTGCATATGGGGTGGTAAAGCTAACTTGTACGCAACCTTTCCGACTTTCTTCAAAATTTCAAATGGTCCAACGTAGCGAGGTTTCAATTTGTCTTTGTTGCCAAACCTAGTTAATCCCTTCCATGGTGATACCTTTAGCAGTACATGTTCCCCTTCCTGATAGTCCATATCTTTTCTGGATTGATCTGCATATTTACGATGTCGATTCTGCGCTGCTTCAAGTCGCTTGCGGATAAGTTCTACTTTTTCCTTGGTCTGCTGAATCAGTTCAGGACCTAGAATCTTGTGTTCTCCAACTTCATCCCAACATGTAGGTGATCTGCATTCTCTTCCATATAAGGCTTCATAAGGTGGCATCCTGATACTTGCTTGATAGCTGTTATTGTAAGGAAATTCTACTAGCGGTAGATGTTCGTCCCAATTGCCTTCAAAGTCAATTGCACACACTCGTAACATATCTTCAATTATTTGGATTGTCCTTTCACTTTGCCCGTCCGTTTATGGATGATAAGCAGTGCTCATGTTCAACTTGATTCCTAGACATTCTTGGAATTGTCTCCAAAATCTCGAATTAAAACGGGAATCTCGATCCGATACAATCGATACGGGTACTCCATGACGCATTACAATTTCCTTGAGATATAAGTGCACTAACTTGTCCAGTGAAAACCTTTTGTTGATCGGAAGAAAATGTGCTGACTTCGTTAATCGATCAATGATAACCCAAATTGCATCGTGATTTGCTTTCATCTTTGGAAGTCCCACTACAAAATCCATGGCTAAGTGCTCCCATTTCCATTCTGGAATATCTAGTGGTTGTAATAGTCCGCTCGGGCGTTGATGTCCAGTTTTCACTCTTTGGCATGTATAACACTTGCTGACCCATTCCGCTATCTCTTTCTTCATATTTGGCCACAAAAACTTTTCCTTCAAGTCTCCGTACATCTTTGTGCTTCTGGGATGAATCAAATATCTTGAACTATGAGCATCTTGTAAAATTTCCGCTTTCAATTCCGGTACGTTAGGTATCCTGATCCTCGAAGCAACTCAAAAAATTCCTTTAGTATCCTTCTGACTGGTAATCTCTTCTCCTGTCAAATTGTCGATTTCCTGGTCCATTACTTCTTCCTGACACCTTCTTATTTTCTCCAATAGTTCCGGCTGAAAAGTCATAGCGTAAATCATTTCAGTAGAGCTTTCTGGAACATGAACTTCAATCTCCAATTTATCAAATTCTTTGATTAAGTCTTCTGAAGATGTTAACAGATTTAATCGTTCCTTTCGACTTAACGCGTCTGCTACTACATTAGCCTTGAATGGATGATAATTGATTGAGACGTCGTAATCCTTGATTAACTCTAGCCAACGTCGCTGTCGCATGTTAAGTTCCTTCTGTGTGAAAATATACTTCAAAATTTTATGATCCGTATAAATCTCACATTTTTCGCCGTATAGGTAGTTTCTCCAAAGCTTCAGTGCGAATACAATTGCTGCTAGTTCAAGATCGTGCGTCAGATATTTCTGTTCATGCGGCTTTAACTGTTTAGAAGCATATGCGATCATGTTGCCATGCTGCATCAAAACACATCCAAGTCCTCGATACGAAGCGTCGCTGTATATGACAAAATCTCCTTGATCATCAGGTAAAACAAGTACAGGTGCGGTTACTAATCGATTCTTCAACTCTTAGAAACTTGCTTCGCATTTTTTGTTCCATTCGAATTTTTCATTCTTTCGTGTCAACTTCGTCAATGGTGTGGCTATCTTTGCAAAATCTTTAACGAATCTTCTCTAATAACCTGCTAATCCCAAGAAACTTCTGACTTCCGTTGGCGTCTTTGGTCATTCCCAATTTAAAATAGCTTCAATCTTTGTTGGATCCACTTGAATTCCTTCAATACTGATGATATGTCCTAGAAATTGCACTTCCTTCAACCAAAATTCACACTTCGAAAATTTTGCATAAAGCTGCTCCTTTCGTAATGTTTCCAATGTCGTTCTTAAGTGTGCTGCATGTTCTTCTTCCGTCTTTGAATAAATCAATATGTCATCAATAAATACAATGACAAACTTATCCAGGTACTTCTTTAATACTCGATTCATCAAATCCATAAATGCTGCAGGTGCATTCGTCAGTCCAAAAGCCATCACGAGAAATTCATAATGTCCATACCTCGTTCTGAATGCAGTCTTTGGAATATCTTCTGCCTTGATCTTTAACTGATGATAACCTGATCGTAAGTTGATTTCCGAAAACCATGTTGTTCCTTTCAGTTGATCAAATAAGTCATCGATGCGAGGCAAAGGATATTTATTCTTGATAGTTAACTTGTTCAGCTCACGATAATCAATACACAGTCACAAGCTACCGTCCTTCTTTTTCACGAACAATACTGGTGCGCCCCATGGGGATACACTTGGCCTTATAATTCCTTTGTCGAGAAGTTCTTGCAACTGCTTTGCTAATTCCTTCATTTCAACAGGTGCCATTCAATATGGAGCTTTCGAAATTGGTTAAGTCCCTGGTGCCAAATCAATAGTGAACTCGATTTCTCGATCCGGTGGAAGTCCTGGAAGTTCATCTGGAAAGAGATCGGGAAACTCACAAACTACAGGAATATCTTCAATCTTAGGACTTTCTTTGTCAGTATCCAACACGTAAGCTAAGTAAGCTTGACATCCCTGACGTAGCAATTGTTTTATCTGCATTATTGTTAAGAATCTCTGCTGTTGTTTTTCTCCTTTAAATATTACTGTTGTATTTTCTTTAGTCTGTAATTTCACTTTCTTATTTGCGCAATCAACCTGAGCATTATTACTAGCTAGCCAATCCATTCTTAAAATAACATCAAACTCTCCTAACCTGAAATGTATCAAGTCAACTGAGAAATGACATTTCCCTATCTCAACATCACAACCTGGGCATACTCGATCTACCATAACTTGATTATCATTTGCTAATTTTATGACTAACACTTCATCTAACCACTAAACCTCACAATCTATCTTAGAGATAAAATCTTCAGAAATAAAAGATCTAGTAGCTCCTGAATCAATCAATACTAGAGCATTTACGGAATTCACAGGGAGCGTACCTGCAACCACATTCTTATTCTGTACATCTTCCTTCATTGACATGTTGAAAGTCCTTGCCCTGGCCTGATTTTGTGGTGGTAGTGGAAGTGGAGGTAATGCTAAAACCCTTAGAATGCTAGCGGTCATTGCAACTCCTCTGCAGTCTTTAGCGATATGTCCCTTTCTTCCGCACTGGAAACAAGTAATCTCTGTCTTTCCCATCGGACATTCTCCATAATAGTGTCCCTTTTGTTTACACTTGAAACACGTGATATTTGGCCCCAGTATGCTTCTTACCACATGTTCTTCAATCAGGTATAAAAGGTCAAATAAGTTTCTGCTGATTCGAGGCTGGAAGTCGGTTACCCGTCCTTTGGTTACCCTGTTCTGGTCTCCTGGCATTTACTTTTCCCCGGGCTTGAAATCATGGCCTTTTGTTGAAACGATTCTGGGAATTTCCTGGTCCCTTCTCTTTCTGAGCCGCTTCACTTTCACCTTCAATGATCATGGCCTTCTGAACTACAGCCGTATAAGTCGTCAGCTCAAATACGGCTACCCTGCTACGAATCCATGGCTTCAGTCCCTGCTGGAATCTCTTGGCCCGCTTTTTATCCGTATCCACTTGCTCAAGAACAAATCTGGCCAATTCAGTGAACTTGGTCTCATAATCCGCGACCGATAAGTTATCTTGCTTCAGCTCCAGGAACATAATTTCCATCTGGTTCTTCATAAAGCGAGGAAAATATTTCTCCAGGAAAAGATCAGTGAATCCATCCCAGGTCACCACACCTTCTCCTTCCAAAGCTTTCTTCGATTCCCACCAATAATTGTCTTCGCCTTTCAGAAAGTAGCTGGCAAAATCCGTCTTCTATTTTTCCTCAACTTTAACCAACGTAAAAGTCTTTTCTATCTCCTTCAGCCAAGCTCTCGCCTTTATAGGATCTGTGGAACCGGTAAATTCTGGAGGCTTTACCGACTAAAATTGTTTGAAAGTAACTGCAGGTGCTGCTGGTGGTACTTGTTGTCCGGGATGAGCGGCTTGCTGTAGCATTTGCTGTTGAAACTGATGTTGTTGCTGCTGCATCATCAGCATCTGCTGTTGCATGAGATGAAACATCTGATCCATCTGGTTATTATCGTTTTGACCCTCGGTATTTTCGTTAGACGAATCGGGTCGTGCTTTTCTTTTAGGTGCCATTTTTCTGATAATAAAACAATGGGTTCTCTTAATAACAATATACTAAACAGGTGTTATGGAATGAAAACAATCTTTATAATATTAATACAACGTTAATACAGTTAATATGGGGAAATAAAACAATTTATTAAATATTTAAATGAATAAAACTGTGCGATGTTTAAATAAATCCTTTTTAAAATAATTTTAAAATTTGAAAACATAAAGGGTACAACATGATTGTAAATAAACAACATTTTAAAATATGCAACGGTAAAATAGTGAAATAAATGTAAATGCTTAAATGACTGGAAAAATAGAATAAAGAAAATGTGAAAAGGTTCATCTTATATATATAGGTAGGACACCAGCTGCATGTGTCAATGCTTGATACAAAAGTCTATGATATGTCAGGCGTACTGCTACTGCTATCAGTCAAAACTAGTAGCTACACTCATACAAACTAGTCATACAATACTACGCTGCCTCTATCTACAGATATATGCAAGATACAACACTCCTCTGTCTGATATGATCAGAATCCTTGTGGCACACGGCTCAGCTCTTCCTGCAAAGCCTCTAATACTGCCTTTGTAAGTCTCATCGTCCTGCGGTATGCTGCATCTGCACTAATGTCCTGCTGACTCAAGTCAGTAAGCTCCTGAGAACCAACCATGTGGATTTGGCGTAGCCTCTCCCTCAAGATATAGTCTGGATGAAGTGCTCGAACTGGACCGTCCTCCTGTATCTCAAATAACCCTAGGATCTCTCTACACTGATCCTGCCATCTGACCCTCTCCTCTCTCTCTAACTGGAAACGCTGATATGTAACTGTGTGATGCTCACGAAGATCCGTGCGGGAATCTCGAGAAGGCAATGGTAATGGCTCATCCACTACTACCTCGTCCATAAACTCTGGCTGCGGAAACTGATACACTCCGGGCACAGGGGCATAAACAGCTAGCGGTGCAGGAAACAAAACAGGCTGCTCCATCGGTGCAATTACTGGTGGCTCTAACTCTGGCTCCATCGGTGGAATCTCTGAAATCTCAAACTGTGGCACAGGAACCTGTGGCTCTAAGTCCTCCCACTGTGGAATGTCAATCATATCAGGAACGTCAAACATCGAAAACTCCAAGGTGGAAAGTCAGGTATCTCCGGCTCAAAATAAGGGAAATAATCAACAAAATCCGGTACCTCTGGTGGAGGGGGTATCTCTGGTGCTGGTCCAGGCTGCAATGGTGGAGGTGGTGGTAATGGAGGAAAAATCTGCACTGATGCTGGGGCTAGTACTGGTGCTGCTACTGGGTCTGACTCAGTCCGCTCCGTAGATGATGACGAAGAAGCCATCTAATATACATAACAATAATAACACAAGAACAATCAAATCACAATCCTAAAACTCATAACTTCTAATCACATAAACAAATAATCCTAACATTCTTACTTTTATCCTATATGATCTTCCTATCTTATCTTAACCCTAATGTTCTTGTTTTCAAGGGTCAAAACCTATGCTCTGATACCAGCTATAACACCCTCCAAATCCGGGGTATAGATTTGGGGCATTATTAACATTAACTACACACTAAACCTGCACAAGAGGGATATAAATATGATAATTACCCCGAACTACTGCTACTCAGGATCTTTTAAGGTTAAGAGTTGAAAACAAGAACGACACACTAACTTTATTACAAACCCAAATAAAAATAATCTGTCTCAAAAACTCTCTTTATTACAAAACTTTATTCTATCTACATTCTCACTACACAACTTTTATTCAAACCACACAAAACTTTTATTCAACCCAACATTACTACTTATCCTGTTACACCTGATCAGGTAACTCAAAGCTCTCTTCTGGAATAGGGAGGAACACTCTTGGTATAAGAGGGTCCCGCTGCTTGACTTGCTTCCTGACTACGCGGGTCCTGATGGGTTTCATTATCTACCTTAACTGTAAAACAATAGGAATAACAATAAAAGGGGATGAGCCAAAATTGCTCAACAAGCCTGCAACAATATATATAGTATAAAGAGAAAAGAATAAATGAATCGATAAGCTGTTGGTTTGAACAACCATCTGTTTCTGTGTAGAATAATAATTCGCCATTGCTGGCGAGTGGCAAATGAACAAGACTGGAAACAAGAACTAACTATGCACTATAACCTGCTGATCAGTCAGGATATAGTGCGGATCTATACTCAACTGCATAGACCCGACCAACATAAGGAGTACTCAGGGCACCACGGCCTATTAATTAATGGTCTGGGTAAAACCCAGCCCGTATAGTAACCATCCAGTCCAAAGCGTAGCATCCGAAATAATCGGAATGCTTTTGATGTATCCCAACACCAGGATATATCAGAGTATATGTAACAAGGGTAAAAGTATTAGAATATGAATAGATGATTCAATAAATTGAGAGAAATCAAGAATCGAAATGAAATAGAAACAAGAATTAATAATTGGGTAACAGTGTATATGAACAAGAATTATCAAAGTGTAACTGATATGAAAAATGGGGTATAATTCACTATTCTGAATTTAGATTAGGGGGAAAACTTGCCTTGCGTGTACTTAACATGGTTCAACTCACCGTCTTCGGTCTCTAGCTTCATCTACCTTGCTGACACTGAACCAATCATAGAAAGATAGTCGTTTAGATAACTTACTACATACGCGTATCTCGAATTGATACTACGCAACCCTATCAATCTACCCATGCGTTTCTATCTGACCCGCATATACATATATAATTATATAGCACGTATGATTCACATAATCACGTAAAGCACATAGCACATAAGGCACATAATTAATTTTTAGACTTATAAATATTTTTAGAATTGATACTAGACTCATAACTGTATTAACTAACCCTATTTGATTTTATTTTAATTTTTTGGAATTTATTTTACTCGATTCTACCCCTAATAGGACTTATAAACAATTAACTACCACAAGACCACTCTCTTTCGGAAGAAATTATGATCTACAATTATTTTTATTAGATTCGTTTCATTTTTCTGAGTCTAGGGGTCTTCGTTTCGCTCAAATCGGACTAACGGTTTAATTATAATGAATTAAACAAGATTTCATTAATTAATAATTAATTATAATTAAATAATCCTTAATTATATTTTTAAATAATTAATTAGTAATTATTGTATTTTAAAATAATTAATCCCTAATTATTAGGCTTAATTACAATTTATTACACTTATTTACAAATTATTATCACTTACCCGATTAGATCGATTATTCATAAATTAATAATCAATACAACTAAGTGATATACTATTTATCAAATGGATAATTATTACTCGAATCATAATCTAACTTAACGAGCAACTACTCGTACAAATACGAGCTACCCACGACTCTCGCATAATTATCGAACTTATACAATTAATTAATTAATTAATTATATGTATTTAATTATTCGATACGAATAATTATTACAACACTCTTCGAATAAATTAACGCTCGAATAATAATTCTAATTATCGAAATACTACTCGTATAAATACGAGTTAATCGCAATATTCAACTAATTAACAAATTATTATCCATATTATTTGTGGCGCCCCAAAATCCGGGGTCAAGAGTCTCGGAAGCCACGCTATCTAAACTCACACAACTCACGCTACAATATGTAAATACTCACGCTTCACGACCCCACACTTAACACACACACACTTACAGGTTATTGTCTTGGAAACGAACCATCATTACTAGAGAAATTTTATTACAACCCAAATATAATTAGTCTTACCGGGGGTGACCTTTAAGTAAGGTTAATCCGTCGGCCAAATATACGTTTCTTATTTCTTATCTTACATAAACCATACTTATAAATAAACCGAACTATAAACAACTAAAAACTAATCCAGCTTATTCCGACTACCTGAGGTACCGCACCAAACAATCTACGGAACAGCTGGTCATTTCCTACCCATTTCCTGGCTGTGGATCTCATGGCAGGCATCTTGATTCACTGTTGTGTTGTGTCAATTTAAGGAAACAAGTGTGAGCTATAATGTTCAGCATAATAATGTATAATATGAAAATGACTGTATAATAACATAATATATTATGTATATGTTTTATTTAATAATAGATTTCTTGGTGTCCCACACCTTCTTATGAAAACAATTCTGTTAGGTCACACTTTCACTGTAGAGGGGGTGAATACAGTGTTTATTACAATCAAATCAAACTTCAAGAACTTATGTAACAGAAAACAAACTTTATTTAAACAATAAACTCTGTTACAATCTGGAACTGTTATCTCTCAGTGATGAACAAAATATCACGAGAGCTGCTAGGGTTATAATAAATAATATTCTCGATAATGATAACACTTCTAGTGTAAACCCTATGTCTGTGTTTATATACTACACAGTTACAAGATAATCGCTAATTGATATGGAATATAATTCTGCTTCCTAAAATATATCAATCAGATATCTTCTATTCCAAGTATTCCATTCTTCACGGAATTCCTTCTTCATGCATATCTCTTCTTATGTTTATCTTGATCTTCTTAACTTTAATCAGCTACTGTCCTTATCTGATCGTCCTTCAGCACTTAAGTTCTGATATCTATCTCCTGATAACATAAGTACTGATATCCCTTAAGTTCTGACTTCCAGTATAAGTACTGATCAGTTAAGTACTGATTTGTTCTGTTCAAATAAGATCTGAAATCTAAACATAAAACATATTAGCCATGACATTATCAAATATATCTAACAATCTCCCCCAACTTGTAAATTAACAAAATATACAAGTTTAACAGATATTTGATGATGTCAAAAACATTAAGTACAAATGCATGAGAAATAGACAAGATAACTACAACGTACAGTCCTTAAAGTTTTTACCAATTCAACTTCTGATAATCAACTTCAATCTGTATAAATATCAGAATTTAAGCAGTTGTAGATCTTCGACTTGGCTTCATCATTTTCTGATCTCTCTGATGTCAGGAGTTGTTCTGAGATAATTCTTCAACAAACATTTCTCAGCATATCTGAGTTCATTAATCATTCTCCGTTTGACATCTTTAAGCTCTGCAGTATCTTCACCAGTTTGAAATATTGCAGCTCTGAGATCATTAATCTTTGCTTTTCTCAACTCCCGATCTAGTCTTATGACATAAGCTTTATTAGACTCTAGATTGAATTCAAGCCCCTTAATACCAAGATATGTTCTGATCTGTGCAGTATTAGGCTTCATATCAACAATATCACCATTGTGATTTCTGTACTTTGGAACATATCTGCTGTCAGACTTAACAGAATAAAGTCTTTTCTGTCTCTGAATCTGTTCCTTTAAGTAGTTTGCAGCAGTCTCTGTTATTCTGTCATCCACTTGAAGTAAGAATAATACATGCTCCAATTCTTCAAAATACTTCAATGGAATGGCATTTTGTCTTATATGATAAACCCTACCATCTGTCATGAAATACAACATGATGTATTCTTTCAAGTAGGTATGGTAAACCATCTGTACAGATTCTAGTTGATTCAATCTCTCAGGAGTTGCTCCAATACCTGGTTCACTCAAGGAAGTTGGATCATCGGTAGTGTTGTGTACTCTTCTTTCATCAGCACTTCCCAATCCAGTTTTATCTCTAGCTTCCTTTCCAGTAACTACTCTTGCTTCAAAACCACTTGAAGTAGTCTTCAAAGATTGAGTCTGTTTTGCTTTAGTGAATCCTGGTAGGAGTGTTTTAGATTTATTTTCTGATATCAAGTTAACTTGAGCACTGTCAGAGGTTACTTGCTTCTTCTGAATATCAGAACTTACAATTTCTTGACTCTGAACAACTTGAGCCATGTCAGAGGTTGTTTTAAGAACTTTTCTTGAAGTCAGAGCAAGATTATCTTTTCCATCAGTAATTTCTTCTTCATCAGGAGGTACATAAGGCTTGATAGGTTCACCAACCTTTTCTTTACCCTTGGATCTTGGATCTATCTGTGGTTGTGATCTAGCCAAAGTTTCTTCAGTATGTATCCTTTCTTTGATCACAATGCCTTTAGGTTTTGGAAGTAACTTTTTACCAGAAGCTTCAGATTTAGATGTGACTTTCTCTGATTTAAGTCTGGCTTCTTCTTCCTTTAAACTTTCCAAGTCCATCCCTGGATTTTCTTGAAGAAATAACTGTCTTGACATTTCCTCATCAAGATCTAGAAGTTCATCAGAACTTATCCTTTTACCAGCAGCAGAACTTATTCTTTTCCCAGTATCAGAACTTGTTCTGTGACTAGCTTGTCTTGATGTAAACCTTCTACCTTGACTATGACCACCACCCATTCCAGAGTTTCCTTGGTCATCTTTTCCATCATCCTTTCCTTGCAGTGACTTGATGGTTTTGCATTTGGACTTAATTACCTTCTCCCCCTTTTTGGCATCAGCAGGTAATAAAAGAGAGATAAGTAGTTCCACTGAGGTCTGGATTTCAGTAAGTTGTGATTGCTGAGAAGCTTGATTTGTCAGAATTTGATCAATCTGAGCTTGTTGCTTCTCTTGAGTTTTCTCAATATAAGCAACCCTGTCAATGGTAGGTTGGAAGAACTTTTTCTTATCAAGTTTCCAAACTTGTTCCTGTTTAATAAAGTTCTCCTGAATCTTGTGTATCTCTGCATGAGTGTTGGAATGAAGACCTTGTAGATGTTTAGTACTCAATGCAGTGACTCTAAGCTGGATTTTAAAATCATCAGAATGTAACATTTCATCAGCTTTAGTCAAATGCTCAGCAAGATGTAAAGCATTTGGAACACATGAAACTGAGTTCCATTCCTTAGTCCACTCCTGACCTGCAGGAGTTTCACTCCAAGGTACTGGTGCATCCCTGATAACAAACTCCTTTAGCAGTTCAGACTTAGGAAGAGTCAGTGAAGGAGTATGTCCTGAAGGACCTGCTTCATCAGCATTTACAGTTGTAGCAGCTTCACCAGTATCTCCAACATTTGCAGCATCAGAACTTAAAGAATCAGTATCTTCTGATAAGACAACTGTATGAGTAGCAATGGAGGCTTCAACATCCTCTAATTGCTGATCTGATACTAAGTTCTGATCAACAGCCATATCCTGATGCTCACCTAAAATCTGATCATCATCTTGATGCAGAGAAGGTGTTAGTGATAACTCAGGAGTTTGAACAGCATCAGTAACAGGTGTTGTGGAAGGATTATTTGCTGTTGGAGCTTCTAAGAAAAGTATTTCAGGCACAACCAAGTTCTGAATATCAATTTCAGCACTTGTGCCCGGATCAACAAGAGATATAGAAGGTGAATTAGCCTTGTCAGATACAGGTTCCTGAGATGGAGTTGATGGAGAAGAAGTGACTGGAGCAAAGTCCTTGTCTTGTGAGATCAGAGATTCCTGATCCCCTTCCTTAGCTGCTTCCTCCTCATCATCTGAAACTGGCCTCTGTGCCCTCTGTTTCTTGTACTTCCTTGTTGATTTGGATTCCTTGGGAGTTGCAGGAACCGTCATACGTCTAAGCCTCTTGAGAAGCCTAGAACCCCCAATTGCAGAATCCTTCTGAGAAGTTGCCTTCTCAGCTTCATCTATCATAGGTTCTGAAGAGGGAATCTGATCCTCAGAATCTGATTCATCTCTCAAAGCAATCCTCCTCTTCTTCTGAGATGTTTGAGGAACAGTCTTTGTTCTCTTTGGCTTAGAGGATGTAGGCTTCACAGTAGGTGCTGAAGAAGAAGGTTGAGCAGTCTGTGAAGTGGAGAGATAGGATTTGAGATAAGTTCTGAGGGTAGGTTGAGTAGAATGAGAGGTAGGGACTGAGGTTGATGGATTTTGGTTATGGTGAGTTGGTTGAACATTTGAGTAAACAGATTTGTAAGTAGCAGGATCAGCATTTACCAGAATCTGTTTCACAGACTGAGGAATCTGTAATTGTCTCACCATTGATTTCTTTGTGTCAGCATTTATCAGGTCGTTAAAGTACCTTTTTGCAACCTTAAAAGGTGGGGTTTGAGTGCTGACTAACTGGGGTTCAGCAGTACAATACGTATAAATAAGTTGACAGAATCTAGCAAAATAAACAACATCTCGATCCTCTGTCATCCTATCCCCAATAAAACCAATTATTCCAGTTGCAAAATCAAAATGAGTTTGATGGATAATAGCATACCCGATGTGCTGACTCAGAATTGGGATGGCATCAAAATTTGAACACTTGTTGCCAAAAGCCTTGGTGATGCAATCGAAGAAGAAACTCCATTCTCTTCTGATATTAGCCCATTTCAACTGTCCAAGTTTCGTCAGACTTTTTTCATATCCCAAATCAGTCATTAACCCCCGAAGTTCTGATTCCTCTGGTATAGAGAAGGTACAATCTTCTGGAAGATGTAATGCTCTTCGTACTGTACCAGGAGTGACTACATAGGAAGAATCACCCACTTGGAAGATAATACTGGGAGTTCCTCGTTTACCACCATCATCATAAACTCCAGTCCTCCAGAACCGCAGAACTTGTTGACTTGAAAATAATTCAGGCTGAGTTAAGGCGTACCCAACCTCACTATGTGCAAGAAGATCTTGCACAAAATGCAATTCAGATGGAGCTTCAGCATGATCAAGAATTGCAGCATAGTTGTTTGGAACAAACTTTGCTCCATCAATGATTAAATCCTTTGGTGCCATGTGAAAAAAATATTGAAATTCAAGTATGCCTGTTAGGTGTGTGAGATAATGTCTGTATGAAAAACCAACGTGAGAAAGAATGAGAAAGAGAGTAAAAGTAAGAAGAGAGATAAAGTATAAAGAAAGTAAAAGATTAAAGAAATCTTCTCTCTGTTGTTCTTATACTCTAAAAAAGAATGTTACCGTTGGACACCTGTCAGACATGCAGTAATAACGGGTAGTTACTGGGCTCGAGAAAACAGGAATGATTACTTATCCAGTTGCCTTGTTTCAAGGAAAAACCATTTCAGTTATCAAGAGACACAGGTTTAATTCAAAATTGAAACCGTTAGCACTGATTGAATTGTTTTTCACTGCAACATTAATATTCTGAAAATGAATCATGTTAAAAAATGACCGAGATAATTTCGATGAATAAGTGCTGACAAAGAATCAGAACTTAAATAAAGACAAAATTTAAATGGTCATCAGAATATCAAGCAGGATTTAACAACATAGATAAAATAACTCAGAGACAAAATCTTGAAGTAAAAACAGTTTTCATTAATATATCAAGTCAATACATATATGAAATAGAAATTACATCAATACAAGATTTTCCCTAAGCTTCTAATCCTAACGTCAACAGCTTTAGTCTTAGCTAAGAAGCCTGACAAAGCTGAGGATGAGGAAGAACAGGAAGAAGATGAGATTAAGTCATCCTCCTCTTCCTATCTTCGACAAACAAGATAGCGAGTCGAATGATTCGCTCTTGCTGACAGATAGCTTCCCGCCTTTCCTCCTCCAGGCGCTCCAGATGGCGATGGTAATCCATCTCGAAGAATAGAAGGTGAGCCAGCACCTCCTGTGGGACAGAGTCCCAGATCTCCTCAGGAATGGCTGTTATATGCCACTCCTGCTGCCACTCGGCACAACTGAGCTCCATTGTGAAGGTTTGTGTGTTCAAAAACATGTTGTATCGAACCATTGTGTTTTTGACAGAAGAAGGAGGATAAGTGTGTGAGAAGAATGTGATGGAAAGACTGATGTGAAGTGGTTGATATATAGGCATGAGAATGCCAAGAGACACAAAGATATTGAATGCAGACAGGTAGAATTAAATCTACCTCGTCTCCCTAGACTTTGAAAAAGAATAACAGTCATTGGAAAGAGAATGTGCACATGTAACAAGAGTGAACTGTTCAAGGACGAGTGCCATTATGTTTTAACCATAGACTATTAATCTTCCACTTCAACATTTCGAAATTAATCTGAGACCGTTACCAAATTTTATTCACAGATAAGTCAAGTAAAGGGTTAGACTGAAAAATCAGAACTTAGACCTATACCAGAACTTAACAGTCATCAGAACATAATGTCTTAACTCGAACAAGGAATATCTATCTTAGTAAATACTCATACAAGTTCTTAGTTATGAACGTCAGAACTTAATAATCAGAACGTGTAACGAGAACTTGTCCTCAGAATTTGTGCAAAAGTGACACAATGACTGTTGATCTAAAATAACATAGACCACCACAGAAATTTCATCATTCATATGGAGTGATGTGTGTGTGCATTAAGCTAAATAACAGACAAAGAGTAAAGTCTGATCTACTTCAGTACATCTTAGAAATAAGTCATAATTAAAATTTTGCTAAAGAGCTGTCATTATCCTGAAACCTACTGATAAATGAGTTCATGCATGAGTTCACCTCTACTGTTTTTGTGCTAATTTTATGCATCTTTTAAAATTCTATTTTACAGAGGCTTCTCAGTGTAAGTGAGTCACGACTGTTTATCAGAATTTATGCTATTATCAGAGTATTTCTCCAGTAATCATAGAGTGTGAAAAGTCACCAAGAAAATATTTTGCTTTTCTAATGCATATTTACTTAATACCAGCAATGCACTTGGGTCGTCCCTTTCACATTTTTACTCTAGATCTCAAAGGAGTACCTGATATTATTCTTTGATTATTGTTCTTCTTCTTTTGATAAGTGAGGTTTATCAGCACTTAGTACATTCAGCAGTTTTACTAGAATCAGAACTTAAACAGATGAGTAGCATTATTCTAATTTGTGACTTAGTAATAAGATATACAAAGTAAACTTAACTAAGCTCAGTTATCAGAATTTGCTTGTGTCATAAGATTTCCATAGAAATAATTACTTCTTTCATGGGATCATTTGTTTATTGAAGACTAGTAGGTCAGTATCTAGCACAGTTATCCTCATAGGATTGAATAGTTACTGAAACAGATATATCACTTATCAGAGTTTAGAAACATATATCAGACAACAGTCAGTACTTAAAGACATTTATCAATTAATGCACAGAATATACAAAGAGATTAATTCTGTAAATACTGATCATAAAGTCTGATAACATAGAACAAGTTTAAGCAGATTTAGAGAAAGAACCTGAAATTATTCCAAGTTCATTTACCAATTTTGAAAAGGTAGCTTCACACAGTGGTTTTGTGAAGATATCTGCTACTTGTTGATCTGTGGGAACAAAATGCAATTCCACTGTACCTTCATCCACATGTTCCCTGATGAAATGGTACCTGATGCTGATGTGCTTTGTCATAGAGTGTTGAACTGGATTACCTGTCATAGCAATAGCACTTTGATTATCACAGTAAATAGGGATTTTGAAATACGTTAACCCATAATCTAGTAACTGATTCTTCATCCAGAGAATCTGTGCACAGCAGCTTCCTGCAGCAATATACTCTGCTTCTGCAGTTGATGTGGAAATTGACTTTTGTTTCTTGCTATACCAAGAAACCAACCTGCCTCCAAGAAATTGGCAGCTACCACTTGTGCTTTTCCTGTCAATTTTGCAACCTGCAAAATCTGCATCTGAGTAACCTATTAATTTAAAATCTGATTCTCTAGGATACCATAATCCTAGATCAGCTGTTCCTTTAAGATACTTAAAGATTCTTTTTACAGCTGTTAAGTGAGGTTCTCTTGGATCTGCTTGAAATCTTGCACAAAGACAGGTAGCAAACATGATATCTGGTCTACTAGCAGTTAGATAGAGAAGTGAGCCAATCATACCTCTGTAATCAGTAATATCTACTGAATTACCAGTATCCTTATCCAGTTTTGTTGCAGTGGCCATGGGAGTGGATGCACTTGAACAGTCTTGCATTCCAAATTTTTTCAGCAAGTTTCTGGTGTACTTAGATTGACAAATAAAAGTTCCTTCTTCACTTGAAGGCCCAGAAAATAACTAAGTTCTCCCATCATACTCATCTGATATCTTGACTGCATTAGGTTGGCAAACTTTTTGCAAAGTTTGTCATTTGGAGACCCAAAAATAATATCATCAACATAAATCTGGATCAAAAGTAAGTCCTTGCCATGGTTGAGATAGAACAATGTTTTGTCAATAGTTCCTCTGTTGAATCCACTTTCCAGAAGAAACTGAGCTAAAGTCTCATACCATGCTCTAGGAGCTTGCTTAAGTCCATAAAGTGCTTTATCAAGCCTGTAGACATAATCTGGATGTTTGGAATCTACAAAGCCTGGAGGTTGTTCAACATATACTTCCTCTTCCAATTCTCCATTGAGAAAAGCACTTTTCACATCCATTTGAAAGACAGTAAACTTTTTGTGAGCAGCATAAGCCATGAATATCCTTATGGCTTCTAACCTAGCAACTGGAGCAAATGTTTCATCATAGTCAATTCCCTCCTGTTGAGAATATCCTTTTGCAACCAGCCTTGCCTTGTTCCTTACAATTATGCCATCACTGTCAGTTTTGTTTCTGAATACCCACTTTGTACCAACAACCGATCTATTCTTGGGTCTTGGCACTAAGGTCCAGACTTTGTTTCTTTCAAATTCATTCAACTCTTCCTGCATTGCTTGCACCCAATCAGCATCTTGAAGAGCTTCTTCCACTTTTTTGGCTCAGACTGAGAGAGAAAAGAATTGTAAAGACATTCATTCGAAGTACCTGTTCTAGTTCTGACACCTGCCTCAGGATTTCCAATTATTAAGTCAGGTGTATGTGATTTTGTCCACTTCCTTGCAGATGGAAGATTTTCTCTAGAACTGGATGCTCCCCCATGATTCATGCTGTCTTCGGTTTCATTTTCTGATGCTCCCCCTAAAACTATGCTCTCTGAGTTGGATCCTTCAGTATTTAGATTTTCAAGACTGTCAGTACTTGGCTTATCAGAACTTGACGAATCAGAATTTGAAGAGCCAGATGTATGTTCTGATGCTTCTTGAGATGTGATAATATCTTGAGTATGCTCCCCCTGCATTGGTGCATCTTCCTTTGACGTAGTCACCACAGTTTCAATAACATCAGAGTTTAATCCATCAGAATTTACAGTATCAGGACTTAGACTGTCAGGACTTGAGGTATCAGAATATGAATCTTCATTTTCAAATCTCAGCTTATCATGATCAATGCAATCTTCAAGTCCAGTGATCTTCTTGTCATCAAAAGAGACATTGATAGATTCCATGACCACTTTTGTTCTCAAATTATAGACTCTGAAGGCTTTTGTAGAAAGTGGATATCCTACAAAGATTCCCTCATCAGCTTTTAGATCAAACTTGGATAGCTGTTCAGGATGAGTCTTGAGAACAAAACACTTACATCCAAATACATGAAAGTATTTGAGATTTGGCTTCTTGTTCTTCACCATCTCATATGGTGTTTTTCCATGCTTGTTAATGAGTGTTGCATTTTGAGTAAAACAAGCAGTCTGCACAGCTTCAGCCCAGAAATAGGTTGGAAGCTTTGCTTCTTCAAGCATTGTTCGTGCAGCTTCAAATTAGAGTTCTATTCTTCCTTTCAACAACTCCATTTTGCTGTGGAGTTCCAGGAGCAGAAAATTCCTGCTTTATTCCATGATTTTTGCAGAACTCTTCCATTATCAAATTCTTGAATTCAGTGCCATTATCACTCCTCAAAATTTTCACAGAATCTTTGATCAATTTATCCAGATGTTTGACATGATCAATCAGGATAGATGCAGTTTCACTTTTTGTGTGCAAGAAATACACCCATGTGTATCTGGTGAACTCATCTACTATGACCAATGCATATTTCTTCTTTGCAATAGATATGACATTCACTGGACCAAATAGATCAACATGAAGTAGATAATAAGGCTCAAGAATTGATGATTCAGTCTTGCTCTTGAACGAAGATTTTCTTTGTTTAGCCTTCTGACATGAGTCACAAAGACCATCAGGAACAAACACTGATTTTGGCAGTCCTCTCACAAGATCTTTCTTGATCAGTTCATTTATCTTGTTGAAGTTTAAATGAGAGAGTTTCTTGTGCCAATTCCAGCTTTCTTCAGTTGAGGCTCTACTCACTAAACAGATTGCAGAACCATCAGAACTTGTTGAAAGCTTAGCTTCATAAATGTTACCACGCCTGAATCCCTTCAGAACAATTTTTCCTTTAGATTTACTAACTATTTCACAATGTTCTGCAAAGAAATCAACATGATAACCTCTGTCACAGATTTGACTTATACTCAGTAAGTTGTGTTTAAGTCCTGAGACCAGAGCTACATCTTTAATAATGACATTCCCAAGATTGATATTGCCATATCCCAAAGTTTTTCCAATGTTGCCATCTCCATAAGAAACACTTGGGCCAGCTTTCTCCACAAAGTCTGATAGCAGGGCCTTATTTCCAGTCATATGTCCTGAACATCCACTGTCCAGAACTAAAATATTTTTCCTGTTGCCCTGCAATCAAAAAGACCACTAATTATTAGTTTTAAGGACCCAGACTTGCTTGGATCCTTTGGCCTTTTTAGGTTTGTTAACATTTGCAGCGGATTTAACATCAGATTTTATGTTAACAGTTTTCTTATCAGAACTTATACTAGAAGGAACAACATAAACTTTCTTTAAAGAAGGTTTTATTTGATAATAATCATAGTACAAACTATGATATTCCTTACAAGTATAAATGGAATGCCATAAACTACCACAATGAAAACAAGGATTTTGTGGTTTGTATCTAACAGACTGACTCTTAACTCCTGACTTTGTAGATAAGGAGTTAATATTCTTATTCTTCCTGCAAAAAGAAGCCAGATGGTTAGAACTTCCACAGTTATGACATGCTTTCCTAGGAGCATCAGGAACAGATTTATAGTTATTGCTTTTATTCACACCTTCCTTTCCATTCCTGTTTTTCCTAGGTGATTTTACCTTGTTTGCATTCTTAACATCTTTCAGCTTATGCTTAAGCTGCTTCTTTGTCATTAAGCCTATGTTAACTTCAGCTGTCTTTTCCTGTTTTAGTTTGTCAGAAGCTAATTCCTTTTTAACTTCTGATTTCTCATTTTCGGATTTTTCAGTTACAAACTTAACAGGTTTTAACTTCGGCTTTTGCTTATCAACAGGCTTAATTTCTACAGTTCCTTTTTTATTTTCTCCATAGCCTAAGCCCTCTTTCCAGTTTCCACTGCTTAGCAAATTTTGAGTTGTTTTGCCAGAGTTAGTCCAAGTTCTGATAATCTCTCTCTCCTTTTCTAACTCAGTTTTTAGAGATTCATTCATTTTTAGCACTTCATCCCTAACATAAAAAGCATCATCTCTATCCTGCTGAGTTTGATGAAACATGACTAACTCTTTTTCTAAGAAATCATTTCTTTTCCTAAAAGCAAGATTTTCAGAAGTTAATCTTTCACATGTTAAAGTTTGATCTCTATAACTAACAAACATGGTTTTAAGATATCTTCTCAACTCATTAATATCATCAGTATGAAAAGCATAAGTAGTCTGAGGTACCTTTGTTTCAGCAGCTTCAGAACTGCTCTCAGAACTTGATTTATCAGCATTTGCCATCAATGCATAGTTCTCCTCACTTTCAGAGTCTGAGGTGTCTGTCCAGCTTTTCTGCTTTGTGACAAGAGCTTTGCCTTTGTCATTCTTGGTCTTCTTGCAATCAGGAGATATGTGGCCTTTCTCACCACAATTATAACATTTAACATTAGCGTAATCTCCTCTGTCAGACTTTCCTCCTCTTCCTTCAGATCTTCTGAAATTCTTCTTATCAGAACTTATGCCTTTCCTGGAAAACTTCTTTCCCTTCCTGAACTTCCTGTATGCAATCTTTGTGATTCCTTTCACCATAAGAGCACACAGCTTCATCATCTCCTCATCAGCATCAGTTTCAGGCAAGCTTTCAGAATCTGAGTCATCATCACTCTCAGAACTTGATGACTCAGTATCAGATTTTATGATAAGAGCTTTACCCTTATCTTTCTTTGAGGAAGGTGGTTTGGGGGATTCCTCTTCAACCTTGAGAGCAACTGTCCTTGACTTTCCTCCTTTCCTCTTGCTTCTTTGTTCCATCTCAAGTTCATGAGTCTTGAGCATTCCATAGATTTCATCAAGAGTTGTTTCATCAAGATTGTAGTTGTCTCTTATTGTTGTTGCCTTCAAATCCCAACATTCAGGAAGAGCTAACAGGAATTTGAGGTTTGTATCTTCAAGATCATACTCCTTATTTACTAATGACAAGTCATTCAAGAGTTTGACAAATCTATCATATACATCAGTCAATGACTCATTAGTCCTAGAGTCAAAGTGTTCATACTCTTGAGTGAGTATTGTCTTCCTGTTCTTCTTAACTGTTTCAGTTCCTTGACACCTTGTCTCCAGTGCATCCCATATCTCCTTAGCAGTCTTGCAGTTGATTACCCTGTTTGACATTACATTATCAATGGCACTATGCAATAAGTGACGTACCTTGGCATCCTTAGCAATAGATGCTATATCTTCAGCAGTGTAATCATTCTTTTCCTTTGGTACGGTCATTGTTGCTTCACCTGCAACTACAACAGCGAGCTTGGTAGGTTTGTGAGGCCCTTCCTTGATTCTATCAAGGTATTCTGGATCTGTTGCTTCCAGAAACATGGTCATCCTTACCTTCCATATGGGATATTCAGATGGTCTCAATATGGGAACTCTGATAGTCTCATATCGACTCTGAGTTGATGTCTTTGATGATTCCTCAGTTTTGGTAGGCTTAGTTGGAGTTTCTGTGTCAGACATGATTGTGTTTGGATCTTTAACTGTATGTGTGTTAACAGATAGCTCTGATACCACTTGTTAGGTCACACTTTCACTGTAGAGGGGGTGAATACAGTGTTTATTACAATCAAATCAAACTTCAAGAACTTATGTAACAGAAAACAAACTTTATTTAAACAATAAACTCTGTTACAATCTGGAACTGTTATCTCTCAGTGATGAACAAAATATCACGAGAGCTGCTAGGGTTATAATAAATAATATTCTCGATAATGATAACACTTCTAGTGTAAACCCTATGTCTGTGTTTATATACTACACAGTTACAAGATAATCGCTAATTGATATGGAATATAATTCTGCTTCCTAAAATATATCAATCAGATATCTTCTATTCCAAGTATTCCATTCTTCACGGAATTCCTTCTTCATGCATATCTCTTCTTATGTTTATCTTGATCTTCTTAACTTTAATCAGCTACTGTCCTTATCTGATCGTCCTTCAGCACTTAAGTTCTGATATCTATCTCCTGATAACATAAGTACTGATATCCCTTAAGTTCTGACTTCCAGTATAAGTACTGATCAGTTAAGTACTGATTTGTTCTGTTCAAATAAGATCTGAAATCTAAACATAAAACATATTAGCCATGACATTATCAAATATATCTAACAAATTCTTTAAGGGGGTTTTATAACCTGCGAATACCTTAATAGTAATCCCAATACTTAGGCTTGGGTTACGGTATTGCATATCAATTCCAATTGGAAGAGTTTGGACATCTCACAGGAGCCACCGCATACGATGATCAGTCGTCCTACGAAAGTAACCTTCTTTACTAGTAAAAGGACGAATACCGTCATCTCTCGGGTATCACCCTGGCCGCATTCGGGCTACGTGTCCCATTTTCGGGTATGCACATACTTCACAAGTTCCTGAGTACACAGAGTACCTTCGCCTGCGGTACCTTTGGTAGCCCAACTAGCACACATAGTACCAGAGTCTACCCCTCCATTGTCCTTCAACAGAATTATATCAATCTCGAGAACTTGAACCACATCGAAGTTCCCCAAGCGTTTTGCTTGTTGATAGAGATAGTTTATCTTTTTAAAATATAAGTGTAGATATATGTATATACGTACTTCCGAGAATTTCGGAGGAAGTACTAGGGATGTGAGTTGCCCGTTGTCAACAGATAATTAATAAGGGGAAAAGTTTCTTCTCGAAACTATATTCAATATAATAATAAGTCGGGATAATATTCACCGACGATCTGAAATTACTCGAATAATACTTCTGAATCAGAAAGTATATCAGGATCTATGATCTTTAAATCAATAACAATCCTTTAATAAATAATCATTAATTAAATAATAGTCTATAAATAATTAAATGATAATTGATATTAATCATACCTCGAATGAGTTTACTCTCTAAAAGATTTATTTAAATAATATTCCTCAACTAGTTTGTGTATACATAATTAATAATCTATAATGATTAATCGGGTTTGAATAAATAAACGTTAAAGTATACTACTCTTATAATAAAGGGATACATAAATAACATTTATTATCCGAATCAATAAAATATAGTTGAGGGAATATGCTCGTTGGGAAATCGTTTTAAAAGTTCGAGGTGTTTTAATGTTTCGTAAATGGATGATGAGTCCCTTTAAAACGTACTACTATGGACTTATAACCGTCCTATAATATCTCCGGAATGATTCCCAGGTTTTATCTTAAATCCCGACCGACCCTCGGTCTTATATAATACGTCACGCTTAAAGCGAAATAACATTTCATGATATATACTTATCGTACAATATCGCTATATTATGCGAAAATTCAACAACTACGTATCATGGAAAACATGGTATTTAAGCGATGATAGTAAAACAATCCTTTCACAACACAACAGTAAAAATGGAGTTGGGTTTGTAAACTTGTCTGGGTATCTCGAGGTGGAGGATGCTCTAGGTTCCGCTCGGAAATCTATAACCATAAACATATTTCATTTCGTTAGGTTCCATCCTAACTTACGGTAACTCGCACTCATGTGCTACTCATTATACACCCTCTCAACTCATACTACCCTTAACATTTCTTTTAAGTCATAATCACTTTATGGTCACTTCATTTTCCTAAGTATCTTGAGTTCATTCTCAATATCGTCGTCGGCTCCGTTTAAGGATTCTTACGGTTTCTACTCGCGCGGTCTCGGCTCTGATATTTTTATAAAATTGAGAAATCATTATTTGCACTTGAAATTTTTATGACAGTTAGGACACTCAATATGTTACTATCTGTAAAAATTTCATGATTTATGAATACATTAATTCTATCCTTTATATTTTCAAAGTTCATAATTCGTAGCAGTTTTTGTCGCGTAAATCACTTTTACTAAAATGACCATAACTTTTGATCCGTAAATCGGAATCAAGTGATTCAAGCGCTTTAACGATACTTATAACATTTTATATCCTAAACAAAGGTTATTTTTCAAGAATCTATAGTTTACAACTTCGGGACTTTCTGCAGAAACTTAAAGTTACGGTTTGTTGGTTTTAACGAAGTTACGTTTACGATGTGGGTTTTGTTTACGCCTTAACTATCAGCACAACCACCAACAATCATCAAATTATCATAAACACACAAACTCCTCTCAAGAACATCATGTTCTTGAGGCAACAACAACCAACCTTAAATCTACTTAACTTTATCATCAAGATTTCATCAATAACACTTAGTAAGCTAGGTTTACTAACACCCACTAAATGGATCTTAAAGATGAACCTTAAATAAAGTTACGCCAAAGATTTTTACCTTTCTTGAAAGTTTGAGATGTGTTCTTGAGGATGGTGGAGGCTTGGAAGTGCTTGATATGATTTTTAGAACCTAAAACCACCATTAAAATCAAGAAACCAAAGAGAGGTTACTATTCACACTATTCACTAGTGAGTTTCTTGAATTTATTCCAACCATTAAACCTTGATAAAAAGAGATGAAAGATTTTTCTTACCTTATTTTAGTTGCTAGGAGTCTTGGGAATTAATTGTGTGATTTTACAAGAACTAGAGCTTGGAGTTTTGAATTCCAATTCCCTTTTTTTCTTCAAAATAGCCGAATGGGAGCTTTGTGAGGGGGGTATTTATAGCACTTGGTTGCTTCTCTTGGATGATTTCTAGGTTGCTTCTTGGAAGGTGACTTGATATCTTTGCAACTTGATCTTTATTCTTCCTAGGATAGCATTAGGTTTATTCCTTGTCTCCAAATCCATGGACATATCTTTGTAGCTTGCTAGCTTACAAGCTAAACTACAAGGTTAGCTCCTTAGCACACTGTTTGCTAGCTAGCTTGGTCATCCTAGGGTTAGCTCACTATTTGATGAAGTAACCATGGTTACTTCATTACCATGGTTTAGTTAGTGCGTTACGTTTAATTAATCGTTTACGCGTTCGCTTGGTTACTTAAACGTTCTCCGTAATACTTACTCGTAAGTGGTTCGCAATGAAATTCCTTTCGTATTTATTCCTTATTTTTTTATTTATCCTACTTGAATATAAATCCGTAGGATTTTAATCTCGTAGTTATATTGTGATTCCCGTAATCCTCGATAAGTCGTAAATACGGTCGTTTTTTAAAGTTCGTTTTCTTCGAAAACTAATAGCATTTACATACACTCATTTGGTACGTATAGTCGTAATATCTATTCTGAAACTCATTTTCTCATGCACTATATAGTGTGGGCTCAAAAAAATTTCCCGTCTGTCAGGGTTACTATTCATTAAACATTTTACAAGGTCTCAAAAATTTGAGTTATTACAGTCTTCCCCTCTAACAAGGATTTCGTCCCGGAATCAACTAGAAAATAAGTGGGGATATATATTCCTTATTGTGTCTTCAAGTTCCCAAGTTGATTCCTCAACATTTTGATTTCTCCACAAGATCATAACTAGCTTTACCGTTTTGTTCCTCAGCACTTGTTCTTTCTGGTCCATTATCCTAACTGGCTGCTCGATGTAGGTCAGGTCTGGTTGTAAATCTACCTGCTCGTACTCTATTACATGTCGGGCATCGGCATGGTACTTTCTCAACATGGATACGTGGAACATGTTGTGTACTTGTTGCAAATTAGGAGGCAAGGCGAGCTCGTAAGCTAGAGGTCCTATTCTCCTCAAAATTTCAAAGGGTCCTATAAATCTGGGACTCGGCTTCCCTTTCTTTCCAAATCTCATCACTCCTTTCCACGGAGATACCTTCAATAACACAGAATCTCCTACTTCATATTCCCTATCCTTCCTGGTCTGGTCGGCGTACTTCTTTTGTCTATCCTGGGCTGCTACCAGTCTCTTTCTGATGAGTCCTACCAATTCTCTGGTCTGCTGGACTAACTCTGGTCCTAATATCTTGTGTTCTCCAACTTCATCCCAACACAGGGGAGAGCGACATCTTCTCCCGTAAAAAGCTTCATACGGGGGAATTCCTATGCTAGCGTGATAGCTATTGTTGTAAGAAAATTCGATCAGGGGTAAGTGATCATCCCAATTTCCCTTGAAATCGATGGCACACACTCGCAGCATATCTTCTAGGGTCTGTATAGTGCTTTTGCTTTGTCCATCAGTCTGGGGGTGGTAAGCGGTACTCATGTTTAGTCTGGTGCCTACACATTCCTGGAAGCTTCTCCAAAATCGGGAATTAAACCTCGGGTCTCTATCCGACACTATGGCTACAGGAACGCCGTGTCTTACTACAATTTCCTTCAAGTAAATATCTACCAACTTGTCTACGGTGTACCTTTCGTTGATTGGTAGGAAGTGTGCGGACTTGGTCAGTCTATCAATGATAACCCATATAGCATCGTGATTAGTCTTTGTCCTTGGTAAGCCCGTCACAAAATCCATGGCTATGTATTCCCATTTCCATTCCGGAATTTCTAAGGGTCGTAACAGTCCACTAGGTCGCTGGTGTTCCGCCTTCACTCTCTGGCATGTCAATCACTTGTTGACCCACTCTTCTACTTCTCTCTTCATGTTAGGCCACCAATAATATTCCTTAAGGTCACGGTACATTTTCGTACTTCCTGGGTGGATTGAATATCTAGAGTTGTGCCCTTCATGCAACAGCTCATCCTTTAATACTTGCACATTCGGAATCCAAATCCGGGATGCATACCTCATGATCCCTTTCTCATCCTTCTTGCATCTCACTTCTTCACCGGTCAATGTCCCTTTTTCCTCACTCATCTTCTTTTCCTGACATACTCGTATCTTTTCAGTCAGTTCTGGTACTAGCTTAATCTCAAATAATCCTTCTGTTCCCTTACCGGTCATTCTTACGTCAATTTCCATCTTCTCAAATTCCTTAATTAATTCCTCCGATGTCATTATCATCTTGAGTCTTTCCTTCCTACTAAGGGCGTCAGCCACCACATTGGCTTTACCCGGGTGATACAAAATTTCACAGTCGTAGTCTTTTATCAACTCTAACCATCTCCTCTGTCTCATGTTCAGTTCCTTCTGAGTAAAAATATATTTAAGGCTTTTATGGTCAGTGTAGATCTCGCATTTCTCACCGTATAGGTAGTGTCTCCAAATTTTTAGGGCAAATACTATGGCTGCTAATTCTAGGTCATGCGTAGGGTATCTGCTCTCATATTTCTTCAATTGCCGAGAGGCATACGCTATAACTTTATCGTGCTGCATTAGTACACATCCTAATCCTTTAAGCGATGCGTCGCTGTATATCACAAACTCTCCTTTTCCATCTGGAAGAGCGAGCACTGGTGCTGACACCAGCCTCTTTTTCAGTTCTTGAAAACTCTCCTCACATTTTTCCGTCCATACGAACTTTTCTGCCTTCCGGGTAAGTCTAGTCAGTGGACCGGCTATCTTAGCAAAGTCTTGCACGAATCTTCGGTAATATCCTGCTAAACCCACGAAATTCCTAACCTCTGTTGAGGTTGCTGGTCTTTCCCAATTGGATACCGCCTCTATCTTGGCAGGGTCAACTAAAACTCCTTTGCTACTCACCACATGTCCTAAAAACTGAACTTCTCTCAACCAAAATTCGCACTTCGAGAACTTGGCATACAATTTCTCATTCCACAAGATTTCTAAGACTATCCTCAAATGTTCTGCATGTTCTTGCTCTGTCTGTGAGTAGATCAGAATATCATCTATAAGAACTATCACACATATATCCAGGTACTTTTTGAACACTCTGTTCATCAAATCCATAAAGGCTGCGGGTGCATTGGTTAACCCAAACGACATGACTAAGAACTCATAGTGTCCATACCTAGTGTGAAAAGCAGTCTTTGGTATATCTTCCGGTTTGATTTTCAACTGGTGATATCCTGTCCTTAAATTTATTTTGGAAAAATGTACAGCTCCTTTGAGTTGGTCGAATAGGTCATCAATTCTGGGAAGAGGGTACCTATTCTTTATAGTCAGCTTATTCAGCTCTCGATAGTCTATACATAATCTCATGCTGCCATCCTTTTTCTTTACGAATAGTACTGGTGCTCCCCATGGTGACACACTGGGCCTTATCATCCCATTATCTAATAATTCTTGCAGTTGAGAAGCTAGTTCTTTCATCTCAACTGGGGCTAACCTATATGGGGCCTTGGATACTGGTGCCGTCCCTGGTGCTAACTCTATAGCGAACTCTATTTCTCGGTCAGGTGGTAATCCTGGTAAGTTTTCTGGAAATACATCCTCGAATTCGTTTACTACGGGTATGTGCTGTATATTGGGGACTTCCTTCTTGGTATCTATCACATAAGCCAAATAGGCCTCGTTACCTTTCCTTAACAATCTTTTTGCTTGAAGCATGGTCAGAAATTTATGGTTCTGTCGTTGACCTTTAAACACTACTTCTTTTTCATTCTGCACTCTTATCCTAACTTTCTTCAGTTCACAATCTATTTGCGCTCCGTTACTGTATAACCAATCCATTCCTAAGATCACATCAAATTTTCCTAATGCGAATGGTATTAGGTCGACCTCGAAGATCTACCCTTCTAATTTCAGCTTGCACTTAGAGTATACTTGATTTACAGGGATTATTTCTTTGTTTGCTATTTCCACTCGTAATACCTCACGTAAGGGTATGATATTAAGTTTTAACTTTCTAGCAAAATCTTGAGATATAAAAGACTTGGTTGCTCTAGAATTAAATAGGACATTTGCATGTTCGGAATTTAACAAAAGGGTACCTGCTATCACGTCAGTGTTTCGGACAGCATCCTGAATAGTCATGTTGAAGGTCCTAGCGGTTGGAGGTCGGTTGGATGCAGCTTTGCTCATTCCTGAGGCTGGGGGTTTCAACATTGGGCAATCCCTCTTCATGTGTCCTACCTTTCCACATTGGAAACACGTTACTTTGGGCCGGGTGCAACTGTTGGCAAGGTGCCCGATTTGGTCACACATGTAACATCTCAGAGGGGTTTTTGTCTGGATACACACTCCAAGGTGCCTCTTCTTACAAGTTTGACACTCTGGTATTGGGGCACGGGGTTTGCTATGAAATATTTCCCTAGATTGTCCCCCGCCCTGGCCAACGCTCTCACTTGGGGCCTTTCTGAATCCGGGGCCTCGTACAGGTTGGGACACCGCTCCCCTGATGAACCTGCTTGGAAGGCTCCTGCCCCCGGTTCCTATTCCTTGGCTTCCTATCTTCCTCTTCCTATTTTCCTTTTCTTTCACAATCTGCTCACTGCCAGCTTCAACAATCGAGGCTTTCTGTACTAAGGTGGCGTAGTTTGTCAGCTCTAACACTGCTACTTGATTCTGTATCCATTGTTTCAGACCAAGCTGAAACCTTCGCGCTTTCTTTTCTTCGGTATTCACAAACTCAGGCACAAATCTAGACAACTCAGTAAATTTGGCCTCATATTCTGCCACGGTCATCTTATCCTGTTTCAACTCCAGAAACCTAATCTCCATCTGGGTTTCCATAAACCTAGGGAAGTACATGTCTAAGAACAGTCTGGTAAATCTATCCCATGGGATCATAGCATCAGTTTCTAGGTTTCATTTGGACTCCCACCAATAGTTAGCTTCTCCTTTCAGCATGTAAGAAGCGAAAATGGTCTTATGTCGTTCTTCAACTCCTAGTATCTCGAAGGACTTTTCTATCTCTTTGAGCCAGGCCCGTGCTTCAACGGGGTTGGCAGATCCTAGAAACTCTGGGGGTTTGAGGGATTTGAAGGCTCTAAAGGCAGTAGCTGCACTCTGTTGGGCAGCATGGGGCTGTGGTGGAATAGGCTGTTGGTTAAGATTTGCTCTTAGCAGTTCCATAAATTCATTCATGGGGTTCCCTCCCTGTTGGGTATCCTCAGCCTCTTCTTCTACATATTCTTCCTCATCATATTCATTATAGTCTAGGTCTTCTTCACTTTCCTCATTTACTACTGGGTCACCTCAGTTGTTGGTTAACAGACTTTGTGGGCTGTGCCCTGGTTCCTCTTCTACGGGGTGGCATTATTCTGATAAAGAAAATTGGTCACATGATTATAACAGTTAGGTTATTTTATTCATATGTAAGCATGTCATTTATTACTTAACAGGTTTTATAAAGTACATTAATATAGACATCATTTCTTAATAACTGCTTAGATATATATATTCATAAGATCTCCCATTATATCTTGGGGATGAAACAACTAGCCGAGTTCATACATGCCTGATTATAATCTATCACTACTAGTTCTAAATACTGAAATGAAAATACATAAGCCGTGTACCCTGAAAGGCTAGGAACGTTATCTACTACTAGTAATCCTATCAAAATTGGTGACAAGTCACTCAGCCTTCTTCAAGGTCTACATCCAGTCACTAATCTCTCAGTCACTATCACTGCGAGTGAGGTCACGCACCCTCCTCATCGCTCCTGCAATCATCATCTCTGCATTAACTATCGGGATGTATCCTCCCACTGATGTCATCCTCATCTGAACCCTGGTACGGAGCTCGATCCCATCGATATCTCTACGGGCTATGGCTGGGGAAGCAGCTCTGAAATCTTCGGGGTATCCTAGTCGGGTGGCTCTCTCAGCTGTCAGTGCCTGGCGTAACTCAGCAATGCGAGCAGATGCCGCAGTGATCTCAGCGTTAAGCTGACCCACTACCCAGTCGTGTACGGCTACATGCATGGTCGCCGGTGGTGGTAGAGGTGAATCTGGGTCGCTAGAGGATATATCATGGACCTCATAGAACTGTGCACGTATCGCCTCTTCATCATCGTCATCAGTATAGGACATAGGGCTCTGGGTCCCTGGGGGTGGTGTAGGAGAGCGAATAGCCTGGTGTGGGTACATCTCTACATCTCTCTATACTACGCCATTAGCTACGGGGACAGGAAGCTCAGCCTCCTCCTCTAGGACATCCTCAGTAGGGTCATCGTCTGAATCATCAATGGGTGGGCTCTCTGGCTCGGGAATAGGGTTATGCTCAGGAATCATGACATCATCAACAGGGTCAACCTCCCTCCTAGGCTCCACTGGTACCTGACACAATAGGCAAGGTGTTACTAACTTAGAGTTGGAATTCCCTTGAGGGTAAAACAGTCAAGACTACCCGTGTAGCCCGACGACGAACTCGACTTGAGCTCTAATTGATTGTTTTATTATTCTTAGGTCTACGTATTTTATATCCTATCGTTTCCAAGATTTGATAACCTAAGGCTCTGATACCATTTCTGTGGCGCCCCAAAACCCGGGGTCAGGAGTCTCGGAAGCCACGCTATCTAAACTCACACAACTCACGCTACAATATATAAATTCTCACGCTTCACGACCCCACACTTAACACACACACACTTACAGGTTATTATCTTGGAAACGAACCATCATTACTACAGAAATTTTATTACAACCCAAATATAATTAGTCTTACCGGGGGGTGACCTTTAAGTAAGGTTAATCCGCCGGCCAAATATACGTTTCTTATTTCTTATCTTACATAAACCATACTTATAAATAAGCCGAACTATAAACAACTGGAAACTAATCCAGCTTATTCTGACTACCTGAGGTACCGCACTAAACAATCTACGGAACAGCTGGCCATTTCCTACCCGTTTCCTGGCGGTGGTTCTCATGGCAGGCATCTTGATTCACTGTTGTTTTGTGTCAATTTAAGGAAACAAGTGTGAGCTATAATGCTCAGCATAATAATGTATAGTATGAAAATGACTGTATAATAACATCATATATTATGTATATGTTTTATTTAATAATAGATTTCTTGGTGTCCCACACCTTCTTACGAAAACAATTCTTTAAGGGGTTTTTATAACCTGCGAATACCTTAATAGTAATCCCAACACCTAGGCTTGGGTTACGGTATTGCATATCAATTCCAATTGGAAGAGTTTGGACATCTCACAGGAGCCACCGCATACGATGATCAGTCGTCCTACGGAAGTAACCTTCTTTACTAGTAAAAGGACGAATACCGTCATCTCTTGGTATCACCCTGGCCGCATTCGGGCTACATGTCCCATTTTCGGGTATGCACATACTTCACAAGTTCCTGAGTACACAAAGTACCTTCGCCTGCGGTACCTTTGATAGCCCATCTAGCACACATAGTACCAGAGTCTACCCCTCCATTGTCCTTCAACAGAATTATATCAATCTCGAGAACTTGAACCACATCGAAGTTCCCCAAGCGTTTTGCTTGTTGATAGAGATAGTTTATCTTTTTAAAATATAAGTGTAGATATATGTATATACGTACTTCCGAGAATTTCGGAGGAAGTACTAGGGATGTGAGTTGGCCGTTGTCAACAGATAATTAATAAGGGGAAAAGTTTCTTCTCGAAACTATATTCAATATAATAATAAGTCGGGATAATATTCACCGACGATCTGAAATTATTCGAATAATACTTCTGAATCAGAAAGTATATCAGGATCTATGATCTTTAAATCAATAACAATCCTTTAATAAATAATCATTAATTAAATAATAGTCTATAAATAATTAAATGATAATTGATATTAATCATACCTCGAATGAGTTTACTCTCTAAAAGATTTATTTAAATAATATTCCTCAACTAGTTTGTGTTTACATAATTAATAATCTATAATGATTAATCGGGTTTGAATAAATAAACGTTGAAGTATACTAATCTTATAATAAAGGGATACATAAATAACATTTATTAGCCGAATCAATAAAATATAGTTGAGGGAATATGCTCGTTGGGAAATCGTTTTAAAAGTTCGAGGTGTTTTAATGTTTCGTAAATGGACGATGAGTCCCTTTAAAACGTACTACTATGGACTTATAACCGTCCTATAATGTCTCCGGAATGATTCTCGGGTTTTATCTTAAATCCCGACCGACCCTCGGTCTTATATAATACGTCACGCTTAAAGCGAAATAACATTTCATGATATATACTTATCGTACAACATCGCTATATTATGCGAAAATTCAACAACTACGTATCATGGAAAACATGGTATTTAAGCGATGATAGTAAAACAATCCTTTCACAACACAACAGTAAAAATGGAGTTGGGTTTGTAAACTTGCCTGGGTATCTCGAGGTGGAGGATGCTCTTGGTTCCGCTCGGAAATCTATAACCATAAACATATTTTATTTCGTTAGGTTCCATCCTAACTTACGGTAACTCGCACTCATGTGCTACTCATTATACACCCTCTCAACTCATACTACCCTTAACATTTCTTTTAAGTCATAATCACTTTATGGTCACTTCATTTTCCTAAGTATCTTGAGTTCATTCTCAATATCGTCGTCGGCTCCGCTTAATGATTCTTACGGTTTCTACTCGCGCGATCTCGGCTCCGACATTTTTATAAAATTGAAAAATCATTATTTTCACTTGAAATTTTTATTACAGTTAGACAACTCAATATGTTACTTTCTGTAAAAAATTCATGATTTATGAATACTTTTAAGTCTATCCTTTATATTTTCAAAGTTCATAATTCGTAGCAGTTTTTGTCGCGTAAGTCACTTTTACTAAAACGACCATAACTTTTGATCCGTAAATCGGAATCAAGTGATTCAAGTGCCTTAACGATCCTTATAACATTTTCTATCCTAAACAAAGGTTATTTTTCAAGAATCTACAGTTTACAACTTCGGGACTTTCTGCAGAAACTTAAAGTTACGGTTTGTTGATTTTAACGAAGTTACGTTTACGATCGGGGTTTTGTTTACGCCTTAACTATCAACACAACCACCAACAATCATCAAATTATCATCAACACACAAACTCCTCTCAAGAACATCATGTTCTTGAGGCAACAACAACCAACCTTAAATCTACTTAACTTTATCATCAAGATTTCATCAATAACACTTAGTAAGCTAGGTTTACTAACACCCACTAAATGGATCTTTAACATGAACCTTAAATAAAGTTAGGCCAAAGATTTTTACCTTTCTTGAAAGTTTGAGATGTGTTCTTGACGATGGTGGAGGCTTGGAAGTGCTTGGTATGATTTTTAGAACCTAAAACCACCATTAAAATCAAGAAACCAAAGAGAGGTTACTATTCACACTATTCACTAGTGAGTTTCTTGAATTTATTCCACCAATTAAACCTTGATAAAAATAGATGAAAGATTTTTCTTACCTTATTTTAGTTGCTAGGAGGCTTGGGAATTAATTGTGTGATTTTACAAGAACTAGAGCTTGGAGTTTTGAATTCCAATTCCCCTTTTTTCTTCAAAATAGCTGAATGGGAGCTTTGTGAGGGGGGTATTTATAGCACTTGGTTGCTTCTTTTGGATGATTTCTAGGTTGCTTCTTGGAAGGTGACTTGATATCTTTGCAACCTGATCTTTATTCTTCCTAGGATAGCATTAGGTTTATTCTTTATCTCCAAATCCATGGATATATCTTTGTAGCTTGCTAGCTTACAAGCTAAACTACAAGGTTAGCTCCTTAGCACACTATTTGCTAGCTAGCTTGGTCATCCGAGGGTTAGCTCACTATTTGATGAAGTAACCATGGTTACTTCCTTACCATGGTTTAGTTAGTGCGTTACGTTTAATTAATCGTTTACGCGTTCGCTTGGTTACTTAAACGTTCTCTGTAATACTTACTCGTAAGTGGTTCGCAATGAAATTCCTTTCGTATTTATTCCTTATATTTTTATTTATCCTACTTGAATATAAATCCGTAGGATTTTAATCCCGTAGTTATATTGTGATTCCCGTAATCCTCGATAAGTCATAAATACGGTCGTTTTTCAAAGTTCGTTTTCTTCGAAAACTAATAGCGTTTACATACACTCATTTGGTACATATAGTCGTAATATCTATTCTGAAACTCATTTTCTCATGCACTATATAGTGTGGGCTGAAAAGTTTTTTTCCCGTCTGTCAGGGATACTATTCATTAAACGTTTTACAAGGTCTCAAAAATTCGAGTTATTACATTATTCGATTACTTTTAATCCTTATTTATTAATTAATTACCTAATTATTAATTAATTACCTAATTATAAATTAATTAAATAACTAATAAATAATTAGATAAATAATTAATTAATTTGAATTTCTAAATTAATAAAATAATTTAGAAATTAATTATAATATTTTTCAAAATTTAAATCTAATTTTTAATTGATTTTTAGAATTATTAAAATCTGATTTTTGATTTTATAAAATAAAAGAAATTAATAGAAAATCAGAAACACAAAAACTGGGAAGGGTTTCACGGTTTTTGGATCGAAACCGGGTTGGAAACCGGGTCGACTCCGGGTTGGAAACCGGGTCGACTCCGGGTCGTCCAAGAACACGGCCGCCTAGACGGAACCCGACGCCGGCGGGGGAAAATTCCGGCGAGTTTCGATTTGACAACGAATCACGACGACACCTCGATTCCTCACTGTTTCTTCCACGAGTTTCGTTCCACGACAACACAGACACCTCCCTTCTCCTCCGTCCTCATCGAACGCTGCCGGAAACATGAAGAACAGCCATCGCGACGGCGGTTATCCGGCGACGCCAAAAACAAAGCCAAACTCAATGTAACCGGTACGGTTCGATTGCAAAATTAAAGATCTACTCAACTACAACATCAAAATCTTCTAACAACTAACCGAAATCAAAACCCGGATTCAAGCAAATAATCAGAAAATAAAAAATTAAAATCGAATACTTATTAACTGAAATTGATCACAGAATCATAAACTGCAGTTCACCAGCTTCAATTTGACTACTTACATGATCGATTTGGATGCCGAAATCACTTCGAATTTGTGCTTTGATTCTCTGCCCTGTTCTTCACCCACAAACCCTAATTCCTAATTTTCTGAATTTTATAATTAATTAACTAATTAATTACAAATAATTAGCTATTTATGCAAAATAATACCCCCAAATAAAATTAAGGGGCTAATTACACTCCTAATAAAAATATTTGGCCCCAATTTTTATAATTTTTGGGTATTAATATTGAATTTTTAAATATCCAATAAATACAAAATAAATGTAAAAAATTCCCAAAAATTGTGAATATTATAAAAATGCAAAGAAAAATGATGTATGATAATTTCATGATCATATAAAAATAAAAATGTGATTTGTGTGGGGTTTTTGGTACCCGAAGGGGTCCGGAAAAGTCGTTTTTCACGAAAAAGGTAAATTTGTAAAACGTCTAGGGGTTCAGAATAGCGATATGGTATAGGTTGTTTTTGATAAAATAGGGCCAATGATTTTGTTTGAAATACGGGCTTTTAAAACATTGTTTGAGCTATACGGGTTTTGATATAAAATATATAACTTACGATAAAACATTCAACAAATATCCAAAACACGTTCGGATCAAAACAGACAACACATAGCACATAACAATTAGTGTTTAATGACTCAACACATTTAATCACAAAATAATACACATAATTAATCTTTATTATAATATAATATAAGCGTAATTTCTCGGTCGTTACATTTTCGATGTCGATTTGAGTAATTGTTTCATTTCATTCTGGACAATACATAATATATTGAGATCTCAAAATATTTAAGGTACCTTAATATTTCCTTTTTTTGTCATATCTACAAGTTAACTCTTTTTGGGCATAAATGTCTAGCAATCTTTGAAACATATAAATAAATTGTCTTGTGAACTTATGGTTCGTATTCTTTACTACTAGGATCAAATTGAGGCAATGATAATTTATTCCTATTAATACGTTCACTATCTATTTATTTTATCCTCTGATTTTGGAAAAAAACATACTACTTAAATTTAGTCATAAATCAATACATATTATATAATCCTGAATATATAATGTCTAGTAGTCATTTATATATGGTAAATATATTTATTGGTTAAATTATTGTGGTGGAATAATTTGAGAGTTGACCAAAAATTTATTTATGACCGGAAAAAATATTAGATCTTTATATGCGAATCAATATGTGCCAAAAATATTAGATCTTGGATGCTTGTTTTCTTTGTTGTTTGAACCTAATACTCTTGTCAACGTACTTTGTTATTATTAATCAGTATTTTCAGACCTAGTTTATCTTAGTTTATTTACCATGCTTTCATTGGAACCCATGGTGACGATGAGTTCGGTTATGATCTAATCGTTGTCATGGGGTTCTAACGGATTTACTTATGGATTTCTATAGTTAATTGTTTGATACCTAAGTGTGTGGTGATTGTATGATATCCTAATATTGGTTATGCGTATTCGTCTTATATACGTCGCAAACATATAAGATAGTTTGTTAAACTCTATTGAAGCGACGGTGAATATAGAGATTTAAAACTTGCCATGCTAGCATAGGTTCATGTAATTGTTATGCATGATTCGTAGGTAATTTTAACCATCTTACTTTCCCTACGTAGTCACGATAAATAACTTGTTCATTAAACCTTTATGTTGTCAAATTTTATAGACATATAGGTTCTCAACATAATTGCTGTCTATTCAGTTTCTATCTCTTTTGTGGATGTCTGGTAGTAGGGTATTCGTACAACGAAAGTTGGTGTTTACTAGTTTCGTGTTATCTGATCAGTTGTCATCACCATTGCATGCTAAGATTACGAAAAATGACTTTGAATGAAGTATTTAATGAAGTTAGAATCCCATGTTTGTCTCATATAGTTAATTCAATCACTTTTATTCTTAGTTAAGTGCATGTTAGTTTAATTTTAGTTATAAATATCTCAACTCGTTATTGTCTTAGCATTGAGCGATAGCCATACCATTGTTGTATAGGTGCATAACCTTAAGTTAACTAAAAGGAGTCTCTATATGAACGAACTAGAAAGTATTCTATATTACTAGCGAACGCGTATACTTGCGTGTAATTTAAGAGCGTATTTTTGCCCTAACAATCCATCTTTATCCATCATGACTACTGATGGCACTCTTATGCTATTACGAGGTGTTGGTTTTAGAGTTACCCAACAATGTCTCTCTTTGATGTTTATTATATTCTGGATCTCAAGTTAAATATTGTTTCGGTTAATCAAATTATGTTAATCTAGTTATTTGGTTTTTTTTCTTCTACTGCTTGTTGTCTTATGGATCTGAGATCTCAAGAGATAATTGGGAAAGGTCGTGAGCAGGGAGGACTTTATGATTTGGATGAACTCAATGTATTTGTTGTGGGCACTCCTAGTGTTGATTTATCATCTTTTCATTTGAGAGATTTATCTTCTGACTTCTACATATGGCATGCTCGTTTAGGTCATAATTCTCAATCTCGTTTACAATTTTTAGTTTCAACTGGAGCCTTGGGACAACTAAAAGTTCAAGATATTTCTTACTGTAGCGGTTGCGAATTTGCCGCTTTACCTTTTCATAAGAGTGTTACGTATTCTCTTGTTCTGTTTAATATTGTGCATTCTGATGTGTGGGGACCTGCTCATATGCCCATAAAAGGAGGATCTAGATATTATGTTTCGTTTATTGATGATTTTACTGGTTATAAGCGGATTTATCTTGTGAAGTGTAGTTCTGATTTTTTTGGATATTTTTAAAGATTTTAGAGCTCATATAAAAACTTAACATAAAGTTGTCATTAAATATTTTTGTTGTGATTTGGGAGGTGAATACAGTTCTAACGCTTTTTGCCGCTTGTTTAGCTTCTGATGAGACTATATGTCAAACCTCATGTACTGACACTCCTCAACAAAATGGTGTCGCTGAAAGAAAACATCGTCATCTTGTTGAAACAACTCGCTCATTTTGTTGTCGGCTGATGTTCCAAGTGTATTTTGGGGTGAAGGACTTTTTACTACTGTTTTTGTGATTAACCGAATTCCAACCACTCAAAATTCTGGTTTGTCACCTTTTGAGAAATTATATGATGAAGTGCCTTATTATATTTCATTGTGTGTCTTTGGTTGTACCTGCTTTGTTCTTAAACCTCAGGTTGAGCTTAGTAAATTGTCTACTAAGTCTGCTTTATGTGTGTTTTTGGGCTATAGTGTTACCCAGAAATGATATCGTTGTTTTGACCCTGTCAATGGAAAATTGTATCTTTCTCGGCATGTTTACTTTTTGGAGCATATTCCGTTTTTCTCTATTTTTTCGCATCATATGACACAAGAAGAGCTTATTCGTATTGATCATTTTGACACAAACATTGAGGATATTTCGATCATAAATTCTAATACTTCAATTTCGGAGGCATCTACATCTCAAACTCCCACATCTCCACCGACTTCTACATCTATATCTAAGACTCCAACGGCTCCACCTGCTTCTACAACCAGTCAATCATCATAGAGATTTTATATTCTCCTCCTACTCAATCGTCAACCGAAAGGTCGACTCCTCTGCCACTTCGGAATTCTACTCACATACGTAAGTCCACCCAACTGCCTGATTTTGCTTATTCATCGTATTCCCCATCTTTTTCTTCATTTATTACTTCTTTTCACCTTTTGTCCGAGCCTACATCATATAGAGAGATTATTCATGATCCTCTATAGCAGAATGCTATGGCCGAGGAAATTACTGCTTTACATCAATCACATACATGGGATTTAGTCCCATTGCCGCATGGAAAACATGCAATTGGTTATCGTTGGGTATATAAAATTAAGATAGAATCTGATGGATCCGTTGAGCATTATAAGGCTCAATTTGTTGCTAAAGGTTACTTTTAAAAGTACGGCTTAGACTATGAAGAGACTTTTGCGCCTGTTGTAAAGATGACGACTGTTCGTACTTTGATTGGAGTTGCTTCTGTTCGAAGGTAGAAAATATTTCAGATGGATGTTAAGAATACATTACTCTATGGTGATCTTCACAAGGCAGTTTACATGATATCTCCTCCCGGTCTTCCGCATCAACCAGGTTATGTCTGCAGACTTCATAAATCTATTTATGGTCTTCATCAATCATCTCGTTGTTGGTTTGAGAAGTTTTCTACTATACTTTATTCACTTGGTTTTCATCCTAATAATCATGATTCTGCTCTTTTTGTACGATCTATGAGTGTTGGTCATATCTTATAGTCTTTATTTGTTGATGATATAATTATTACTGGTGATGATTGTGATGGTATTGAGTCATTGAAAAGAGAGTTGGCTCGTTATTTTGCTATGAAATATTTGGGTTTGCTCCGTTATTTTTTGAGAATTGAAGTTGCTAGCTCACCAAAGGGGTATCTTTTGTGTCAATCTAAGTACATTGTTGATTTGCTTGACCGTGCACGTCGATATTCTCCATTTGATGGCCTTCCATTAGTATGTCCTACTTTATATCGCACGATTGTTGGTAGTCTTGTTTATCTCACTATTAGTCATCCGAATATTGTACATGTTGTTCATATAGTTAGTCAATTTGTCAATTTTCCTACTACCGTATTCTCAGGTATCTTCGTGGGACTCAGTTTCAGAGTCTTTTGTTTCCTTCTAACTCATCTTTAGAGTTGCGTGCTTATAGTGATGTTGATTGGGCTGGTTATCCCGAGGATCGTAAATCCATAATTGGGTTTTGTATTTTTCTTGGTAATTCTCTTATTTCATGGAAGAGTAAGAAATAAAATATTATTTTGAGGTCGTCTTCAGAAGCTTGGTATCGTGTCATGGCTTCCACTACTTGTGAGATTGTTTGGTTACGTCGCTTACTTGCAGATTTAAGTGTTAGCCTCGTAGTTCGACCCCATTATATTGTGATAATAAGAGTGCAATTCTTATTACACGTAATTCGGTATTTCATGAGCGCACTAAACATATTAAGATTGATCATTATCTTACTCGCCATCATCTACTGCAAGGAACTATCTCATTGCCTTTTGTTCCTTCTTCGCTTCAGATTGATGATATTTTTACAAAGACTCACTCTATTTTGTGATTTCGTTCCTTGTCTGACAAACTCTCAATACTCATTGATGCAGGATCTTGAGTTTGAGGGGGATGTTAGAATTTATATTTATTAATATATTATATATTATGGTATTTTTGATATTTAGCTTATATTGATTTTCTATATAAGATCAGACATGTATAATAAATTTATAAGTTGATTGTAATAAAATTTTACATTCGTATTATATCTCTAAAGGTATCATCATTTACACAACTTTTAGTTGTAATTTGCGCAACTTCTGGTTGCCATAAATCAAATAATTTTTTTTGTGATATAAGATGTTGAAGTCAAACTTGGTGAAACTAATTATGAAAAATATTAATATCTGACAAAATACTTATAATACTATAATTACCATTTATTTGAATCATATATAATACACAAAATATTCTAACATATGCGAAAGGTATCATGTTAGAGTTAAATGATTTTATGTATATATATGTCAGAAGGTGTCTCATTTAAATTATAATCAACAATTATATTACTTTAATCTAGCATAATGTCACTTAGTATATTTTCACCAAAAATATATTATATGAATTATAAATTTGCAGAAATTCGACAAAGACATGATAAGATACACAAATACAAGCTCATATGTATTGAACTCGAGTCATTGTATTGCTCAAAATAAAATAAAATAATAACACAATATACATTTATAAAAACAGATTTAATCAGGACCAAGAATAGACACTTTATAATATCCAAACGACTTTATTTAAAAAATACAAAATACGAAAGTTATAAATAACTTTTATATTTGAAAAATGCTAAAATTTGAAAAAACTAAGAATTAATCATTTAACAATAAAATTAATTGTGAACTATCAAAACACTATATAATTTAGCTCTTGGTCAGATTGCTTTTTAGACTTTTAAATTAGTGAACTTCTACAAGGGCAGAAAAATATGATTCCAAATTGAATACATGATTTTACAATATAATTCAGTTTTAGACGAATTTATAGTTAAGGTGTACTAATAACAATAACAAAGAAGCATCAATACCTTAAGCACATTACACAATTTGACATATTAGATGGAGAACTTTGAAAAAATGTTAAAATTTAGAATTGTTAAGTAAACAAATGAATTTTTGGAGGAGTCTAAAAAGATTCAATATACGATTTAAGAGAAATCAGTATGAGTTTTACGAGTGTAACCCAAATATACATATTTATAAAATATCTGAAAAAATGAAGAAGATGATAAAAATATATACCTTATAATTGTAATATTCATGGCTAATTTTCTACGATGGCCAATTTTTCATTTCAAGAACCTTTTACTTTAAAATGAATATAGGATCGAAACTTCAATTTTCGATCATAAGCACAACTCATGTCTTGTAATGAAACAAATCTTAAGTTTAACCTTTGAATTTTGATATCAACTAAACGTTCTACTATAGTACCTCATATAAATGCACCATCAAACTAACAAATCAAAGAGCATGTCGAGCGGATAACATGTTGTAAAATATAATATAAAGTAGAGAGATAAAAAGTAGAGAGGTTTTGAAAGCGAAAAAATGATGATTTCATATATTGGTATGATTTTACATTCTTAAGGATAAGGGTAGGGATAATCAACCTGGTGGGGTAGAAAATTTTTCTACCAAATCATTCTTAAAATTCATATTTTAACTTTTTTTTAAAAAAAATCCAACCATGAAAGATTACGCAAAAATAAGATGATGTATAAAATTTAAAGAAACTAGAAAGTTGAAAGTCTAGAAATGAAAGGCTAAATATCTTATATATGTTATTAAACCCTTGTGCATTTTAGCATGATTTAGATTTACCTTGTTTTTTATAATAATTACTAGCTAATAAGCATTATAAATTACCTCCTTTATTTCCTTTTAATTTTTTTTTAGAAAATAGCACATAGATTAACTTTACAATTATTGACATATTTATTTGACTAATTTTACATATTACTCCTATTAATATTAAATTAAATTAATATTTTTATTGCATGAAAGATCTGACTTGTATTAATGAGGGGTAAAATTAAAATTAATTGATAATAATGCATGAAAACCAGGAAAAAAAATAGTTCTGGAAGAACACTCAAATTCTAAAAAGACTATTTAAATGGAACAGGGAGAATAATTTATGTACAAGTAAACTTCATTTCAAGTGATAGTATAAATCAAGACATGTATGATAAGAGATACTAATATCTTGATTATTCTTTTTACCAAATTTAGAGCAGATTTCAGTAATAATTAAAAAAACTTAATCAGGACAAATCCTCGGCTGATCATGAAATCAGGATGAAAAACAAATAAAAAAGCTAAATAATTAGCCGCTTTATTTTCGGATTGCTTAACTAACTGAATACAAATATTTCAAAAATTAAAAATAAAGATGATGGTTTCCCGAGTAATCAAGATGCATCCCCCTAAAATCTGTAACTTCACAATTGACCCTCGCATTAATTTAATGATAGTACAATGTTCAGATGACTCAATTACAAAAACTGAGCCTATAGACCTCATATTTTGAACAAATATCTTTTGTGAGAGGTGATCACATACGATTCTCACCACCATTACAAACTCCCCACAACTATTTATCGGGCACCAGCAATACACTTGCCGAAAGCTTTATTGATGCGAGATATCGAGATCTTCCAATATAGCGTAAAATTTATCTTCAACACAATCACCACATCGTATAAAACGAAACAATAAAACACACAAGTAATCTCTCAAACATAATGAAATGAAATAATCCAAATTCAAAGATACCAGAATGATACTAAATTTAAAATGTTGTTATATTAAAGATTTTGAATTTTAAAATTGAATTTTATTATATAATCTGAGCTCTGTTCTTAATAGATCTAAAAACTAAACTATGGAAGTTAAATGTATTTTTTGTATTTTATGCAACAAAACTCGATTTTGGTGAATAAGAAGCAAACAAAAAGATGATGTTTATTGAAAGAAAATTAAAAAATATGAGAAAATTGATAGGGATAAAATAAACCCTGATTGCGTATTTAATATCGCATTAATTATACCCGGTTTATGCTACAAATAAAGCTCATTCGAAGGGGCCCGAAATCCTGAATATTAATTAATTTCGAAATTAATTAATATAGGTGAAATCAGCTGATAAGAAAAGTCCAAATAAGGATATAATTCCTTGGAGATTGGCCTTCAAGAAATGGGACAATGAATCTATTTCCTGCATTCTAGGAATCCAAAGTCCACTCTAAATCTGAGACTTGTCCACTAGGTCTCCTAACCCTAATTCAATCCAAGGCATCTCATGCCTATATAAGGAGTCTCACCCCACAAATCAGAACTACATTTTTTGACTTGATCCTTGACACATAGTAAGATATGTAAGCATCTTGTGAAGACAGATTGAGTCACGAACCACGAGAGCAGTCAAATAGAGGCTTTTAACTCACAAATCTTAGTAATAAATACACACAAGTTTTTTATCCATAAAAAATGTATTGTGTGGATGGAGAAAATACGGTTAGAAATGAGCATAAAATAGAGATATATATAATTACAATAGAAAGAAAGGGGATGAAAATGAATAAAAAAATAAAAGAGAAAATAAAGCGGGTAAAATTATAAGGAGATGGGACGGTCGACTCTCGTAAGAGAATAAACCCTAATATCTCGATCATTAACTATGAACCATCGTTGCAAGCCATAATCCAGAATTAAGAACCTAGATTTTATGTAGACGGTTTATCTCTAGATCAGAATCTTCCATATCATTGTGTTTTTCTATACGTAATTAGTACTAAGAGCATCTCTAATGTTAAAATGTAAAATGATTAGTTATCACCATTTTGTAAAATTTTAACTAAGAGGTTTAATATACACTCCAATATTATTATTTTTATTATAATTATGTAAAGTTATATTTAAGGATTTTCTTAATTAGTCAAATATAACCAACTAAAAATGAATGTCTATAATTTTTGTTAAGGGGATACATGATTCGAGTGTAATTTTTTAATTACATATTATTTAAAGATGTCACGTACTTGACGCCTAGATGACAAGTAGATTATTTATGTAAAAAATTTGTAGCACTGAAGATGCTCTAACGGAAAGGATTAGCAAGTTTTTGAGGTGACGGACAACCTATCGGGCAATAACAATCCTATCAAACATTAGATCCGACAAAGGTTCCCAATAATTCATAGAATAATAATTCATAGAATAATTTCAGGTGTCAATATTTATTTGAAACCCCAAATTATTGTACTATACATAACATACCTATCTCTAATTAGGAAAAACATTTAGGCTAGAACACAAGAAAACAAAAGCGAAGAAATAAGCAACCCAAGAAAGTTTATAAACCAAATTCAACACCCTTTCCTTCCTTTTCTTTCCTTCCATTTTGTTTCTTTTCAAATCCAAATACTTTTCATATATCTCTTTCATTTCTCCTCCATTTTCCTTTTTTCTTTCACCACTCTCCATTGCTTGCTCCAATATTTTCAAAGACTTTTTTCCACTCAAACGCCTCATTTGCATGTCTTCCGAGTACAAAATTACCTCCCTAAATTTCACATATTTTCCTTCTTTACAACCTAATGTCGCTGCAACTCTGCATTCGACAAGATCCGAACCCTCGACATCGTATTCACCGGATAGTATTGTCGCAAATATTACCTGTATATCATATCCATTCCAAGATGGCTGCACAGAAACTGGCCTCAAACTCGAAACGTTGACCGCACGTTTTTTGGTAGGATCGATAACAATCCAACTCAATTTCAAATTTTGTTCGAGCTCTAGCATGCACTTTTTCTCATCTCCTTCGAATTTTAGCGGAATTTTCACGGTTTGTTTGTTGTCAAACAAGTCCACCCAAAACGAGAAATGAAGAAAGCTCTTGTTATCCGTATCCGTGACTATTACTTTTGAAAAAATCTGTTCGTCCCCGTAGTGTATATCAACAGCTGAGATTAGTTCCGATATGTTACCTTCATAGTGGTACTTCTTGTCCCGTCCATGCTTTGATCGGATAACAGGAAATGCATCGGAGTAAAAACCGCGGTAGCCCCCGGAAAAATCAGAAATTGTTTTTCGAACAAGAGGGTCTTTTATAGAATCCCAAGTTGCGTTACATACATCTTCCCACAAGCTTTGTTTGTTGCAGAGATTGTGTAGCAAGTGAGAAGTGGACGCCGCGCAGGCCAAAGATGCGCCATCGAATTTAGTCAAAATATGACTTTCAATCACATCCGTATGAACTGCGCTGATTGTTGTGGTTGCGCCGCCGTGATCACAACACTTGGAGTCCATTAAGTTTCGAGAACTTGTTTAAAATGATAATATATTTGTGTGGAAATTGAAGTGAAGATAAGAGAGATATTTATAAAGAGATACACAACACATGTGAACTGTTGTTATTGGTCCCCTGATAGTATTTTAGACGTGTTTGGTATTAGGGTCAATAAAATTGTATTGTATGGCCACTTGTTGGATGTGAACACACCAAATACTCCATTCAACAGCATTTTAATTGCACAAATATACATACAACTCGAGGAACTTTCGTCACCTTTCGACGTGCCTATGGCCTATGGGGTCAAGTCGTCGGCCACTATGTATAATTCATAATGGAAAAAGGTTCGGTACAAAAGCCAACCAATGATTTGTATAAGCTAGTGGCGTGTTTGGAGTTATTCTAAATTATTACTCACTCATCATGAAAGTGAAATATACAACATTTTTTAAAAATTATCATTTTTAATTAACTATGACTTACATATTAAATATGATTTAGCTAAGACGATAATAGAAGATAAGTACAACAACCAAGATACAAACAAAAAAGGGTATCTACAAATTTACATTTTGAAATGATTTTCATGTTAAAAGAAAAATGAAATAATATTTGGAAAAATAGTGCAATTAAACTAATAAAGAAATGTACAAGTAGGTAATAAAGATTGAAATGTATATATTTAAGAGATAGAGAGTGATTTGGTAACAAACAAGCAATAACGTCAAATAAAGCATAGTAGTAGATAAGTAAGAATACTCCAAAGTAACGACTAGATTATCAATTATGGTTATTGAAAAGATAATACATTATCATATCATTCACTGTCATTGGCTCAAAAGTTATCAAAGTTAGTAATTTTTTTATTAAAACTTCTAACTATGATGAGGGGTACATGTCGCACTACGGATGCACGAAAAGTCCGTCGGACCAGATTTTATTCGGTCTTTAAAAAATTCGGTTTTTTCAAAAAACTGATAAGGTGGAGCTTTTTTAAAAATCGGGTTAGGTCGGGCTTTCTAATAAATATAAGTCACGTTTTAGGTTCGAGAGTCGGGCTGAATCGGACTTTATCCGGGCTTTTTATTTATATTAAAAATATTATTTTTATATTTTATAAGTCGAAATATGAGTAATTTAAATACCGGATAAAATAATATCTTTATATATCAGATAAAGTAGTTTAGATATCAAAATAAATAATTAATATAATAAATAATTATAATAATATAATTATGTACACCAATTTGTATTGTCCAAAATCTCGTTTGCTCAGTTATTAATGTCAAACATAATCTTGTTAGATGTTATTATTCTGTATGCACTATGCATTCTTGATGCACCTAATTCATACATACATAATATATAGTCACTGAATATATTATATAAAATTAAAAATTTAAATAGAACATCATTTGCAATTTATAATAATAAAATTTGGTTAATTACAATTAATTTAGTAATTATCTTTAATACCTTTAATTTGATGGAAAAAACAGAAAACTTTAACAAAATAAGTCGGCAAATAACCATATATATTTTAATTGCTTCTAAAATTAGAATATAATGTTTTGAAAATTATAAAAAGTACTATATATTTTTAAAATTTATATAAAAAAATCGGTTTTTTAATCTGACTTCTCAAAAATCCCAGGCTTTCATCTAGGTCGAATCGAACTTTTATCCAGGTTTTTTTTAGATTCGGGCTTTGTTAAATCTGGATTTTTATCTGAATTTTTCGGATTTCGCGTTGGACCGGATTTTCGAAAAAAAAAGGTCCATTTAAGACCCGCGGCCAGATCGAACCGGACCGAACTGTTTTTCAGATCAGATTTTTTAGACATTTTTCTGGGATCTGATCGAATTTCGAATTTTTTCAAACACCTCTATCGTACAAAACGATAAAGCACATGCGCAAAGATATGTCCTGTCACTAATTTCTTTTTATAAAAAACCTTAACCCTCCGTAGGAGTGTTATTGTAAACTACTTTGTTGTGCGAAAAAATGTTGTTGAAAAAAATATTGTAACGAAAATTAGATGACTGTTTCGTAATTTTTTAATTTTTATATATTTTAAGATATAATATATAAAAATAATATTTTTCAGAATGTCTGATGGTGAAACTGATAGCTATTTCATGCAAAAGCTGAAAATAACTTTTTACAAAAGTATGGGGGACATATTTTGTCTAACAACAACTTTTAGACCAAAGTCACTTCTTCAGATAGCAGTTTTTAGAATTTATCAAACACATGTTTGACAGTGTTTCAGCAAAAAGATGTTGTAACTGTCTGAAATAGCAATACCAAACGGGGCCATAGTTGGTCGAAATAAAAATTAATAATCAAATTTATTCATAAAAACATATACTTTTTAAAAATTAATATAGAATAAAGTACTCCCTCCGTCCCTTTCAATTGTTTACATTTTTTAGAGAGTGTCCGACACGCATTTTAAGGTGCATATAAAGTATAGTTCTGTAATTTTTTTTACAATTTTATTTTTTTGAATAGAAATTAAAACATTCAACTTTTATTCAGAAAAAAAAATTGTAAAAATAAGTTACATAACTATACTTTTTATGCATCTTAAAATGCGTGTCAGATACTCTCTCAGAAATGTAAACAATTAAAAGGGACTGATGGAGTAATTATTTTATAAATATTGAAATCTCTCTCTTTTTTGTCAAAAAATATATTTTCATAAATGAAATGTATCGAATTGCCAATCGATAAAAGTTACTATTTGGCTTTTACAGTTTCAATCAATAAAATTCTAACTTGTAAATTTTTAGAACGATTATTTTTAGAATGATTCGCTGATCTTTGAAGAATAAAAAGACTCAAACAGGATTCAGATTTTAATGAGAAGTTATACCGTCTGGGTTTATCGATGCGAGTTATCCTAAGGCTGGCCCCAACACTGCTCTTTCCTCCCACTATCTACGAAGGTTTTTGTTCTTCTCGGTGATGAAAACCAGAGATGTTCTAAAAATTAGAAGTGCAAAATTTGATTTGATTCGATTTAAAAAATATTTAAAAAGTCCGATTCAAAAAAAAGTTTGGCTCCATTTGATCCAGTACGCGGGTATTAGATGGACCTCTTTTTTTCTAAAAAAATTATGCTTGATCGAAATCTCAAAAATCTGAATAAAAGCATGTATTTAATAAAGTCTAGATTTAAAAAACCCCGGATTAAAGCTCAGGTTGACCCTAATAAAAATCCGGACATTTTGAAAAGCCCAATTAAAAAGTGAGTTTTTTATATAAAATTTGAAAATATACAATATTTTTTATAATTTTTAAAAAAATTATATTATACTATTAGAAGCAATTAAGGTATATGTGATTATTTTTCGATTTATTTCTTTACATTTTTTTTTGTTTTTTTTCATCAAATTAAAGGAATTAATTATAAATACTAAATTAGCTGTAATTGTAACCGAATTTTATTATTATAAATGAAAATAATGTTCTATTTAAATTTATAATTTTAGAAAATACAGTCTGTGACTATACCGAATGTATTAATTAGGCAGTATAGTGCATCAAGAATGCATACAGAGAAATAAAAATTAACAAGTTTGTGTTTGACACAAATAAACTAGCTGACCATAGCAGATTTTGGATAATACAAATTGTTGTACATAATTATATTAATATAAATACATTTATTATATTAAAAAATACTTATTTATTTCGGTGTCTAAACTATTTTCCCTGATATATCAAAATATTATTTTCTCTTGTATTTAAATTACTCATAATTCGAGTCATAAAATATAAAAATAATATTTAATATATAAATATAAAGCCCGAATAAAGCCTGGTTCGGCTCGATCGCGTCCGGCCCGCGGGCCTAGAATGGGTCTTATATTTTTTAAGAAGCCCGGTTTGGTACAACCTGATTTTAAAAAAACCCGGCCCGATCCGTTTCTAAAAAAATTGGAATTTTTAAAGTACGGATAAAATCTGGCCCGATAGACTTTTTGAGCATGTCGAATGAAAACATGTTTAGTTGTTTACCATTGAATCTGTAAAATAGCATGAAATTAAATGAAATATAATCAATATTTTGATATTATATAGAGGCTTCATAAAAAAATTATACTCAATTTAAAATAAAAATTAAAAAATTAAAAAAATCTACCTACTTTTTTGCTCAACTTAAATTTTAGCCTAAATTGTCATCTCAATTTCAGCTATTGTACGTATTATGGGAAAAATTTATTTTCATTTCACGCGACTCTTTAATTTGTATACATTTCAACTTATTTAACCGAGTATTTTGATTTTTTTAAAAAAACGAAATATGTTTCACATATTTTTCATCAAATAAAATATAATAACATAAAACACTAGTTTATTTTAGCAAATACTTAATAACTAAAAAGCAATGCTAATTATTTTATAATTATCAGTGTAGCTGCTTGTTGTTCTTCACTTCTCATAAATGCGGCTGCACCTCCGTTTTAATTTACAGGAAAAATTTAATGTATAAAAATTATAAGTAGTTGGTGAAAACATTTTGTGCAAAAGGTATCAGGAAAATAGGGCAAAATCGACCGACATAAATGAACGGTTTTAAGCAAAAATAATCGATTAAAGGCTTAAAACTGACGACACATAGTGTTCGGTTTAAAACTGGTCGGTTATGATATATGGTCAGGTTTAACCATCATAACCGACCAGCTTGATAGTCGGTTATGTGTCTTTACCCTGAACCAATATGTGGGGTCAATTTGTACACGTGTTATCACGTGTGCACACGCGGTGCCATGTCATCAACGCAAAACCAACCACCTGTGGTCGGTTATGTCTTCTTTTTAGATGTTGCCTGAAACTCGTAACAGGCCGTGGTCAAAATGTGCACACCGAGAAGAGGGATGTGTACCACTGGCAACAACAAGAATGGAACCATATGCTACACAATGGCCGGTTTAAAATCAGAAGCTAACTTAACTACACATAACCAACCACCATACAACCGACCACCATGTCAAGAAGATGGTCGGTTTTATGAAGAAGATGGTCGGTTATGTGGTTAAACGGTCGGTTTTCTGGGAATTGTAATGGTAAAAAATGGTCGGTTATGTCTTATGTCGGTCGGTTTTGAGGCTAAATTTTTTAAAAAAATTACAGGTTTTTTGCAGTCTCATACCAAACCAATTCAATTCAATCCAAATCAATATAACACCAATTCAATTCAACACAATCAATAGAGAACCACTATAATACAATTCAACACAATCAATACATCAAATCAAATAAAATACTAACTCCGATAAAACACTACTATATAATGTCATAACCATAATATATCCATTCAATCCATTCAAACAAAATACTAACTCTGATAACCGGAGCATCAAATCACAAAGTAGCCTTAAAACCAACACAACAAAGTATCACACTACAAACATAACATCATCCCATAAATGACAAACTTTTAAATTACAATCATCCCATAAACGATAAATTTAACTAATCCGACAAAGAAACTTCAAACGATTTACCTTCTTCATCTTCCTATCTACCATCCCCACCGACATCATCAACGTCCTCATCATCCGTCACCTCGTCCTCGGATGTATAATCCTTGTCATCTTCCAAAGCACGCCGATTGCTTTCCTATATGCACAATTATAAAGTAATTATAAAGAAGAAACAAATTATTTGCAAATAAGAACAAATAATTAAACAACACAAATTAGTTTATACATCAGCAATACGAGTTTCGATTTTCTGGACGATGTCTTCAACCAAACCCCCAACAATGTGTACAATCTCACCACCAATTAGGTTATTTCATTGCAATCTTTGACTTGGATCGGAGGATGGATCTGAGGTCTCAAGAGCGGTACGAGCAAATGTGGCTATCTCCTCATCGGATAGTTGGCGAGCAAACCGACTTGGATTAGCACGAATTTCTGTAAGCACGTTTCTCACGATAGCAAGATAGACATTGTCGGGGATGGCTTCACTTTGTCTAGGAGCGGATGAGGATGAGCCGGATTCATTCTGGGTGGAATCTCTGTAGCGCGTAGCTAATGTAGGCAAAAGATCGGTGGCTCGAGCATTGGGGAATCCAACAACATAAATTTTTTTCGGCTTTTTACCTTCGGGGATCCCCAATGCTTCCATCCACCAATCTCATGGCTCATCTCTATCACCCGTTTGTGTCACCTCCACGGACATACGCTCAAGAATAACGGCATATCGTTCCTACACAATTTTCAAGTTTCATTGGAACAATTAAATCTATAAAAATAAAAATAAAAATGAGAATGCACACTCAATTATATTTTAAAAAATGAGAATGCACATGTAGACTTAAAAAAAATTCATTACCGCAATACGCATGGCAGCCGGAGTAGTGTAGACGGGATTTTCCGGATCCAATCCAACTCTCATATGACACTTATCCCAAACCTCAAGTCTCGTCGGTTTCTTCTTATTTTTGTTTATCATTACCTTTCAACATATTAAACAACTTATATTAGCACATGCTTAGTTGACGTTATTAAACGAAACAAATGTGTATGTGTGTGTGAGTGTATGCGTGTTTGAAAAAAATATCATTACCTCTCGCACTTTGCTAAATGACCGAGCACCGACACTATGCAATGTTAGATATATTTGATAATGTCATGGCTAATATGATTTGTGTTTAAATTTTCAGATCTTACTTAACAGGACAAATCAGTACTTAACTAGAAATCAGTACTTATACTGAAGTCAGGATTTAAGATATCAGAACTTAAGTTATCAGGAGATATTTATCAGGAGATAATATCAGGACTTAAGGAGACTTTCAGATAAGGCAGACGGCTGATTGAAAGGAAAGAAGATCAAGACAAATACAAGAAGAAATATGCATGAAGAAGGAATTTTATGAAAAATAGAATACTTGGAAAAAAAGATAATTGATTGATATATTTTAGGAAGCAAAATTATATTCAATATCAATTAGAAGATTATCTTGTAACTGTGTAGTATATAAACACAGACATAGGGTTTACACTATAGGTGCTATCTTAATCGAAGTTATTATTCATTATAACCCTAGCAGCTCTCGTGATAATTTGTTTATCACTGAGAGAGGACAGTTCCATATTGTAACAGAGTTTATTGTGTTGAATAAAATCTGTGTTCTGTTACTTGAGTTATTATATTCGATTTGATTGTAGTAAATACTGTATTCAACCCCCTTCTACAGTGTGTGACCTAACAAGTGGTATCAGAGCAGTCTGTTAACACACATACAGTTTAAGATCCAAAAACAATCATGTCTGAAGAAGAAACTCCAACCAAGCCCACCAAAACTGAAGAAACTCCAAAAACCATAACCCATAGTTGATATGAGACTATAAGAGTTCCCATGTTGAGACCTTCTGAGTATTCCAAATGGAAAGTGAAGATGGCTATGTTTCTGGAAGCTACAGATCCAGAATATCTCGACATGATTAATGAAGGACCACAAATGCCAACTAAACTCTCTGTGAAAGTTGCAGGTCAGCCATCAAAGTCTGTACCAAAGGAGAAAAATGATTACACTGCTGAAGATATCTCATCGATTGCAAAGGATGCAAAGGTAAGACACTTGCTGCATAGTACCATTGATAATGTCATGTCAAACAGGGTAATTCAATGCAAGACTGCAAAAGAGATATGGGATGCTTTGGAAACAAGGTGTCATGGAACTGATTCAATCAAGAAGAACAGGAAGACTATACTCACTCAAGAGTATGAGCACTTTGACTCAAAGCCTGATGAGTCATTAACTGATTTATATGACAGATTTGTCAAACTATTGAATGATTTGTCACTAGTTGACAAAGAGTATGATATTGAAGATTCAAATCTTAAATTCCTGTTAGCTCTTCCTGAAAGATGGGATTTGAAGGCCACAATAATAAGAGACAACTATAATCTTGATGAAACAACTCTTCATGAAATTTATGGGATGCTCAAGACTCATGAACTTGAGATGGAACAAAGAAGCAAGAGGAATGGAAGAAAGTCAAGGACAGTTGCCTTTGTGGCTGAGGAGGAAAGTCCCAAAGTTGCTGCCTCAAAGAAAGGCAAGGGAAAAGCTCTCATCACAAAGTCTGATACTGAGTCATCAAGTTCTGATACTGATGATGACTCAGAAACTGAAAGTATACCTGAGATGGACCCTGATGAAGAGATGATGAAGCTGTGTGCTCTTATGGTGAAATGAATCACAAAGATTGCATACAGGAAATTCAGGAGAGGAAATAAGTTTTCCAGGAAAGGTGCAAGTTCTGATAAGAAAGGTTTCAGAAAATATGAAGGCAAAGGAGGAAAGTCTGACAGAGGAGATTACTCAAATGTTAAATGCTACAACTGTGGTGAGAAAGGCCACATATCCCCTGATTGCAGAAAAGGGAAGAGTGACAAAGGCAAGGCTCTTGTCACAAAGAAGAAAAGCTGGTCAGATGCTTCAGATTCTGAGGATGAGGAAAACTATGCCTTGATGGCAAATGCTGATAGCAGTTCTGATACTGTTGACTTAAAGGTACCTCAAACTACTTATGCCTTTCATACTGATGATATTACTGAGTTGAGAAGATATCTTAAAACCATGTTCATTAGTTATAAAGATCAAACTTTAACATGTAAAAGATTAACTTCTGAAAATCTTGCTTATAAAAAGAGGAATGATTATTTAGTAAAGGAGTTAGTCATGTTCCATCAAACTCAGAAAGATAGAGATGATGCCTTTTATGTTAGGGATGAAGTGTTAAAAATGAATGAATCTCTAAAAACTGAGTTAGAAAAGGAAAGAGAGATTATCAGGACTTGGACTAACTCTGGTAAAGCAACTCAGGATATTCTTAGTAGTGGAAAACTGGAAAGAGGGCTTAGTTTATGGGGATGATAAGAACATTAAGGGAACTATAGAAATTGAGCCTATAGTTGTTAAACAAAAACCAAAGGTAAATCCTGTTAAGTTTGTAACTGCAAAGACTGATATTGAGAAATCAGAAGTTAAGGAGAAATTAACTTCTGACAAACCTAAATAGGATAAGCCAACTGAAGTTAACATAGGCTTAATGACAAAGAAGCAGCTTAAGCATAAGCTGAAAAAGGTTAAAAATGTAAACAAGGTAAAGCCACCTAGAAAAAATAGGAATGAAAAGGAAGGTGTGAACAAAAATAACAATTATAAGCCTGTTCCTAATGCTCCTAGAAAAATATGTCATAACTGTGGAAATTCTAACCATCTGGCTTCTTTTTTGCAGAAAGAATAAGAACATAAACTCCTTACCTTCAAAATCAAGAGTTAAGAGTCAGTCTGTTAAATATAAGCCACAAAATCCGTGTTTTCATTGTGGTAGTTTATGTCATTCCATTTATACTTGTAAGGAATATCATAGTTTGTACTATGATTATTATCAAATAAAACCTTCTCTAAAGAAAGTTAGCATTATTCCTTCTAGTATAAGTTCTGATGGAAAGTCTGATATTACAAATTCTAATAAGAAAACTATTAACATAAACTCTGATGCTAAATTCGCTGCAAATGTTAACAAACTTAATAAGGCTAAAGGATCCAAGCAAGTCTGGGTCCTTAAATCTAATCATTAGTGGTCTTTGTGATTGTAGGGCAACAGGAAGAACATCCTGGTTCTGGACAATGGATGTTCAGGATATATGACTGGAAATAAAGCCCTGCTATCAGACTTTGTGGAGAAAGCTGGCCCAGGTGTTTCTTATGGAGATGGCAACATGGGAAAAACTCTAGGATATGGCGATATCAATCTTGGGAATGTCATCATTGAAAAAGTAGCTCTGGTCTCAGGACTTAAACATAATCTACTGAGTGTTAGTCAAATCTGTGACAGTGGTTATCATGTGGATTTCTTTGAAGAACACTGTGAAGTTGTAAGCAAATCTATAGGCAAAGTTGTTCTGAAGGGATACAGGCATTGTAACATTTATGAAGCCAAGCTTTCAACAAGTACTGATGGTTCTGCAATATGTCTATTAAGTAGAGCATCGATTGAAGAAAGCAGAAATTGGCACAAGAAACTCTCTCATTTAAATTTCAACAATATAAATGAACTAGTCAAGAAAGATCTTGTGAGAGGACTGCCAAAATCAGTATTTGCTCCTGATGGCCTTTGTGATTCTTGTCAGAAGACAAAACAAAGAAAATCTTCATTCAAGAGCAAGACTGAATCATCAATTCTTGAGCCTTATCACCTACTACATGTTGATCTATTTGGTCCAGTGAATGTCATATCTATTGCAAAGAAGAAATATGCTATGGTCATAGTGGATGAGTTCACCAGATACATATGGGTGTATTTCTTGCACACAAAAAGTGAAACTGCATCTATTTTGATTGATCATGTCAAGCAACTGGATAAATTGGTCAAAGATTCTGTGAAGATCATAAGAAGCGATAATGGCGCTGAGTTCAAGAATTTTATCATGGAAGAGTTCTGCAAAAACCATGGAATAAAGCAGGAATTTTATGCTCCTGGAAATCCACAGCAAAATGCAGTTGTTGAAAGAAAGAATAGAACTCTTATTGAAGCTACACGAACTATGCTTGATGAAGAAAAGTTGCCAACCTACTTTTGAGCAGAAGCTGTGCAGACTGCTTGTTTTACTTAGAATGCTACACTCATTAACAAGCATGGAAAGACACCATATGAGATGGTGAAGAAAAAGAATCCAAATCTGAAGTATTTTCATGTATTTGGATGCAAGTGTTTTGTTCTTAAGACTCATCCCGAACAACTATCCAAATTTGGTCTAAAAGCTGATGAAGGAATTTTTGTTGGATATCCACTTTCCACAAAAGCCTTCAGAGTCTACAATTTAAGAACAAGGGTTGTCATGGAATCTATCAATGTCTCTTTTGATGATAAGAAGATTACTGGACTTAAAGATTTCAATGATCATGATCAGCTGAGATTCGAAAATTAAGTTTTAAATTCTGATTCTGTAAATCCTGACAGTCTAAATCCTAACAGTCTAAATCCTGATACTGCAAACTCTGATGGATTAAACTCTGATGTTATTGAAACTGTGGTGACTACGCCAAAGGAAAATGCACATGTGCAGGGGGAGCATATTGAAGATCCAACCACATCTCAAGAAGCATCAGTACCTACAACATGCTCTTCAAGTTCTGATGGGCCAAGTTCTGATAATTCTGGAAACTCAAATTCTGATGTTTCTGGAAACTCAAATTCTGAAGGATCCAACTCAGAGAGCATAATTTCAGGGGTAGGATCAGAAAATGTTGATGGAGACAGCATGGATCATGGGGGAGCATCCAGTTCTAGAGATAACCTTCTATCTACAAGGAAGTGGACTAAAGCACATACACGTGACTTAATTATTGGAAATCCTGATGCAGGTGTCAGAACTAGAACATATATATCAAATGAATGTCTCAATCATTCTTTTCTTTCTCAGACTGAACCAAAGAAAGTGGAAGAAGCTCTTCAAGATGCTGATTGGGTGTAAGCAATGCAAGAATAGTTAAATGAATTTGAAAGAAATAAAGTCTGGACCCTAGTGCCAAGACCAAAGAATAGATCTGTTGTTGGTACAAAGTGGGTGTTCAGAAACAAAATTGACAGTGATGGCATAATTACAAGAAATAAAGCAAGGCTGGTTGCAAAAGGATACTCTCAACAGGAGGGAATTGATTATGATGAAACATTTGCACCAGTTGCTAGATTGGAAGCCATAAGAATATTTTTGGCTTATGTTGCTCACAAGAAGTTTAAAGTCTTTCAAATGGATGTGAAAAGTGCTTTTCTCAATGGAGAATTTGAGGAGGAAGTATATGTTGAACAACCTCCAGGCTTTGTAGATTCCAAATTTTCCAATCATGTCTACAGGCTTGATAAAGCACTATATAGCCTTAAGCAAGCTCCTAGAGCATGGTATGAGATTTTAGTTCAGTTTCTTCTGGAAAGTGAATTTAATAGAGGGACCATTGACAAAACTTTATTCTACCTCAACCATGGAAAGGACTTACTTTTGGTGCAGATATATGTTGATGATATCATTTTTGGTTCTACAAATGACAGACTTTGTAAGAAGTTTGCCAAGCTGATGCAGTTAAGATATCAAATGAGTATGATGGGAGAACTTAACTATTTTTCGGGCCTTCAAGTCAAGCAGAATGAAGAAGGAACTTTTATTTGTCAATCTAAGTACACCAGAAATTTGTTGAAAAAGTTTGAAATGCAAGATTGTTCAAATGCATCCACTTCTATGGCCACTGCAACAAAGTTAGATAAGGATACTGGTAAATCAGTAGATATTACTGATTACATAGGTATGATTGGCTCATTACTCTATCTAACTGCAAGTAGACCTGATATCATGTATGCTATCTGTCATTGTGCAAGATTTCAAGCAGATCCAAGAGAACCTCACTTAACAGCTGTGAAAAGAATTTTCAAGTACCTTAAGGGTACAGCTGATCTGGGATTATGGTATCCTAGAGAATCAGACTTTAAACTAATAGGTTACTCAGATGCAGATTTTGCAGGATGCAAAATTGACAGGAAAAGCACAAGTGGAAGTTGCCAATTTCTTGGAGGCATATTGGTTTCTTGGTTTAGCAAGAAATAAAAGTTAATTTCCACATCAACTGCAGAAGCAGAATACATTGCTGTAGGAAGCTGTTGTGCATAGATTCTTTGGATGAAGAATCAGTTACTGGATTATGGGTTAGAATTTTCTAAAATCCCTATTTATTGTGATAATCAAAGTGCTATTGCTATGACAGGTAATCCAGTTCAACACTCAATGACAAAGCACATCAGCATTAGGTACCACTTCATAAGGGAACATGTGGATGAAGGTACAGTGGATTTATATTTTGTTCCAACATATCAACAACTAGCAGATATCTTCACAAAACCACTGAGTGAAGCTACTTATCAAGATTGGTAAATGAACTTGGAATGGTCTCATGTTCTTTCTCTAAATCTGCCTAGTTTATATTCCGATACATCAGACTTTATGATCAGTATTTACAAATATTATTATCTTTGTGTATTCTGTGCTTAAATTGAAATTTGCTTAAGTGTTGATTGTTGTCTGATGTGAATTCTAAACTCTGATAGTGATATGAATGTTTCTGTGACTATTCAATCCAATGAGGATAACTGTGCTAGATGCTGACCTAGTAGTCTTTAATATACTGAAGATCCCATGTATGAAGTAATTGTTTATATGGAAATATTTCATCACAAGCAAATTCTGATATTGAGCTTAGTTAAGTTTACTTTGTGTATCTTATTACTAAGTCAAAAACTAGAATAGTGCTTCTTATCTGTTAAGTTCTGATGTTAGTAAATCTGATGGATGTACTAAGTGCTGATAAGCCTCACTTATCAAAAGAAAAAGAAAAAGAAAAGAAATAAATATCAGGTACTCCTTTGAGATCTAGAGTAAAAATTGTGGAAGGAAAGACCCAAGTGCATTGCTGGTATTAAGTAATATGCATTAGAAAAGCAAAAAAAAAATCTTGGTGACTTTTCACACTCTATGATTACTGGAGAAATACTCTGATAACAGCATAAATTCTGATAAGCAGTCGGGACTCACTTACACTGAGAAGCCACTGTAAAATGGAATTTCAAAAGATGCATAAAATGAGCACAAAATAGTTGAGGTGGACTCATGCATGAACTCATTCAATAGTAGGCTTCAGAATAATGAACAGTTTATGTGTCAGATTGCATAAATTCTAAGACAAGTTCTGATGGAAGTTCTGATGATTAAGTTCTGAGGAAACCATATCAGTATTGTGTGAAGAATTACAGGAATAACCATTCACTTTTCGAGTTAAGGAGCCATATTCTGATGACTTTTAAATTCTGATAATAATCAAGTTCTGATGCTGACGTGGCAGTATTTATTTACTTGGTTTATTTATGTTCATTACTTGAACGATCATATTTTTACAGAATATTGGTTTATGTGAGATAAAACAGTCATAATCATTATTGGTTAGTGGTTAGCGTGTATGTCTTGAAAAACTGCATGCGCACAGTAATTTTTATTATATCCCGTGCCCATTAACTCTGCCTTTAGATCTTTTACTGACTGTTATTATTACACATCAGTCTAGGGAGTCGAGGGGTCATTATTTTTTACTTGTAATTGTTACACATTCCTCGTGTCCCTTAGTATTCCATTGCCTATTTAAATGACTGATCATTCATCAGTAAAACCACATCTGTTCATTTCTCTCAAACGATGGCACATTTTAGTTGGTATTACTGTTATGGCATTTAAACTGTGACTATCTTTCGAAATGGAATTCCGACTTCATATCCTATCAACAACATTCCATTCGTCATCTGGATTCAACTTCCAGAGAGCATTAAAAATGATTTTGAGAGATGAGTCAGATACTGAGGAACAGGTTCAAACATCAGAACCTGTTGTTGTAAAAGCTGAGAAGATCTCTTCTCAGAAAGATACTGTAACTGGGAGTTCTAGGCCCCTCAAAAGGCTTAGAAAGTTAAATTATGATGATAAAGCTCCTACAGTGTCTCCACCTTTGAAGAAATTGAAGAAACAGAGAGCTCACAGGGACATAGTTGAGTCAGATTCAGAGGATATAGTGGAAGCAGCTAAGGAAGGGGGTCAGGAATCTCTGATCTCAACAGATTCAATGGTTATTGAATCACTTCCTTCTGCACAACCAGAAACTGCTCAAGATAAAGTACCTACATCTCCTATGTCACCTATAATTGAACAAGTACAGACTGCAGACCCAGGTACAAGTGCTGAAATTGATATTCATAACTTGATTGTGTCTGAGGTTTTGTACTGGGAAGCTCCACAAATTCAACTCACTCCATTAACAACACCAATTTTGGATGTTGATCAGAACCTGGCTGCAGATCAGAATTTAGAGGATGATGTTGAAGCCTCTATGGCCTCACATACTGCTATTTTATCAGAGGATGCTGATACTGCAGGATCTGCAAGTTCTGATGCTGCCAATGAGGAAACTACTGGTGAAGTTGCTACCAATCTAAATGCTGCTGCAGCTAGTCCATCAAGATATGCACCTCAACAAACAGTTAATAAAGCTGATCTAATCAAGAAGTTTGTTAAGGAAACACCAGTACCTTGGAGTGAAACTCCTAGAGGAAAGGAGTGGACTAAGGAATGGAACAGAGTTAGTTTTGTTACTTCTGAAAAGATTTTTGCTGAGCATCTGGCAAAAGCTGATGAAATACTGATAAATGATGATTTCAAGGCACAGCTGAGAGTTACTGCATTGAGTACTAGGCACCTTCAAGGTCAATAGTCAACAACTCATGCCAAGGTGAATAAAATTCAAGAAACCTTGATCCAGCAAGATATGAATGTGAAACTTGAAAAGAACAGATTTTTCAAGCCAGCCTTTGACAGAATTGCCTACATTGAGAAAACTTAGGAGAAGCAATGAACTCAAATTGATGAAATTCTAAAGAATCAAGCTTCTCAGCAAACTCAACTCAATGAGATTCAATCCTCAGTGGAATTGCTTGTCTCTCTTCTTTTACCTGCTGATGCCAAAAAGGGGGAGAAAGTGATTAAGTCCAAATGCAAATCTATTCAGACACTGAAGGGAAATGATGTTGGAAATGATGACCAGGGAAACTCTGATAAGGGTAGAGGTCAAGGTCAAGGCAAAGGATTTTCATCAAGTAAAGCTAGAATTACAAGTCAAGGAATATTTCTGATACTGGGAGAAGAATAAGTTCTGATACTGGTAAAAGGATAAGTTCTGGTGAACATTTGGAACTTGATGAAGAAATTTCAAAGAAGTTATTACTTAAAGAAAATCCAGGAATGGACTTTGAGAGTACAAAGGAAGAAGAAGCTAGACTCAAAGCAGAAGGTGTTAAGACAAAATCTAAAGCTTCTGTTGTTGAAAAGAAATTTCCAAAGCCTAAGGGTATTGTGATAAAGGAAAGAACAAATTCTGAGGCAACCAAAGCCAAATCACAAGTGGAAATTGATCCAAGGTCCAAGGGCAAAGAAAAAGTTAATGAACTTGTAAAGGTTTATATGCCAGTCATGGATGAAGAAATAACTGAAGAAGATGTTAATCTTACTTTGATTTCAAAGAAGATTTCTCAAACAACCTCTGACATGGCTCAAGTTGTTCAGGGTCAAGATGTAGTAAGTTCTGATATGACAGTGAAGCAAGCAACCTCTGATATAGCTCAAGCTGACTTCATATCAGAAGATAAGGAAAAGGAAACCTCTGACATTGCTCATGTTAAACCTTCAAAGATACTCCTACCAGGATTCACCAAAGCTAAACAGACTCAACCTTTGAAGGCTGTAACAAGTGGTTTTGAAGCAAGAGTTGTTACAGGAAAGGAAGCAAGAGATAAATCTGGATTGGGTAGTTCAAAAGAGAAAAGAGTACACAACACTACCAATGATCCAACTTCCTTAAGTGAACCAGGAGTATGAGCAACTCCTGAAAGATTGAATCAACTTGAATCTGTACAAATGGTTTACCATTCTGTTTTGAAAGAACACATCATGTTATATTCTATGACAGATGGTAGGGTATTCCATATCAAGAAGAATGCTATTACATTGAAGTATTTTGAAGAACTGGAATATGTTCTATTTTTACTTCAAGTGAAAAATAGATCTACAGATGGTGCTGCAGATTATTTAAAGTCACAAATTCAAAGACAGAAGAAGCTTTACTCTGTAAAGTCTGACAGCCCATATTGTCGCAAGTACAGAGATCAAAAAGGTGATATTGTTGAAATGAAGCCTAACACTGCTAAAATTATAACTACTTTTCTGGGTTATAAAGCTGTGGAATTCAATCTAGAGTCTGACAAGGCATATCTGATCAGACTAGATCAGGAGATAAGAAAAGCTAAGATAAATGATCTCAGAGCAGCTATTTTTCAAACTGGTGAAGAAACAGCTGAATTGATAAATGCTAAAAGGAGGATGGTTAATGAACTTGAATATGCTGAGAGATGTATTTTGAAGAATTATCTCAGACCAACTCCTGACATCAAAGAGATCAGGAATTGAAGCCAAGTCAAAGATCTACAACTGCTTAGATTCTGAAGTGTATACAGACTGAAGCTGTTATCAGACCTTGGGGATGGTAAAGCCATAAGGACTGTAAGTTATAGTTATCTAGTCAAATTCTCATGCATTTGTACTTAATATTTTTGACATCATCAAATATCTGTTGAACTTGTATATTATGCTAATTTACAAGTTGGGGGAGATTGTTAGATAGATTTGATAATGTCATGGCTAATATGATTTGTGTTTAAGTTTTCAGATCTTACTTAACTGGACAAATCAGTACTTAACTGGAAATCAGTACTTATACTGAAGTCAGGACTTAATATATCAGAACTTAAGTTATCAGGAGATATTTATCAGGAGATAATATCAGGACTTAAGGAGACTTTCAGATAAGGCAGGTGGCTGATTGAAAGGAAAGAAGATCAAGACAAATACAAGAAGAAATATGCATGAAGAAGAATTTCTATGAAGAATAGAATACTTGGAAGAAAAGATAACTGATTGATATATTTTTGGAAGCAGAATTATATTCAATATCAATTAGAAGATTATCTTGTAACTGTGTAGTATATAAACACAAACATAGGGTTTACACTATAGGTGTTATCTTAATCGAAGTTATTATTCATTATAACCCTACCAGTTCTCGTGATAATTTGTTCATCACTGAGAGAGGACAGTTCCATATTGTAACAGAGTTTATTGTGTTGAATAAAATATGTGTTCTGTTACTTGAGTTCTTATATTCGATTTGATTGTAGTAAACACTGTATTCAACCCTCTTCTACAGTGTGTGTGACCTAACATGCAATCTTTCAACTTGTTGCCGGTTAGCGGATCCAACCGACGACCTATGTAAGTGCCCTTTATTTGTCTCCCAATACTTTAAAAGATTCTTCCAAAAAGCAACGGACCAATAAGGCGGCTTTAAAGATTTCTTTGAAATGCCTTCTTCTCTTACTTTTCTGTCAACTCTTTTTTTAAGCTCATTCAACGTCCTTTTGATTGTCACCTTGATGTGATCTTCATCAATTTTTCTTCCTTTTGAACGGCTTTGCCCCTTAATATGTCTATAATATTTCTAAAAATTGCAACAAAGATTAAGGATAAATGCATCATAAAATCAAGAAACAAATGCAAACAAAAAATGGGTTTTAAACTTACTTGAAACTCTAAAACCCTTGCATTTAATCAACCAGTATTATGTTCTTCAATGTCGGTAAAAGTATAATGCCTAATTAGCCACTTCTCCGGAATCATGCTTAACAAAGTCTTTTTAGCGGTATCATTTCAATACTATATACAAACAAAATAATGAACATAATCTAATGCAGTTAAGAGTACAACAATATAAAGGAATAATGCAATTTAAAAACTTATTTAAGACTTACTGTCCATCAGAGATATCAATGCGGTATGGCTTTAATGGCGGTTTTTCTTCATAGATGCCACTTGAATGTGATCGAAGTCGCCTTCCTCGCCATTCTCGTTCCTCGTTAGGTGTCATGTGTCTAGTCGGATCATTCGGGTCCGAATCCGAATCCGTCGGCTCATCACACAAACTCAATTTATCGATCTTTTTCTTTCCTCTATCATTGCCCTTATCCTTACTAGTGCCCTTTCCATTGCCCTTAGAAGTGCCTTTTCCATTGCCCTTGCTAGCTTTTCCCTTTCCCTTTTATTTTTCTTTTTCAATTTCCTTCCCCTTCCTCACCATCGCAAACAATACCATCGTAATCATGATCATAGGTAGCATCCAAGCAAAAAGATCCTAAAATGAAAAATATAAGAATATATTAGCACAAATACGAACATACAAATCGACGACAAAAATGCATATAAAATGTATGCACTAAATCAAATAAATCGACTTGCATATAAAAATGTATCCAATAATTTCACAATTTATCCAACAATTACATAAATTAAACCATACCATCAAATAAACTTAATTTCACTATTTATTCAATAAATTAAAGTTTGAAAACTCATACATGAACTTCGATTACAAACCTCGATTACGAAATCACATCACATAAAAATGCATAGGAAATTATCCAACAATTTCACAATTTATCCAACAATTACATAAATTAAACCATACCATCAAATAAACTTAATTTCACTATTTATTCAATAAATTAAAACTTCAAAAGTCATACATTAACTTCGATTACAAACCTCGATTACGAAAGAAAATTACGAGAGCGTAAACATATATACAAACGGTCGGTTCATAGATTTACACACAAAAATTACACACATACGTATGTTCAACAAATTAAAGCTATAAAACTCACGTAATTAAGGTGCAATTATAAATTTCGAGTACGAAATGAAATTACGTGAGCGGAAAGAGAAAACCCCTAAAAATCTACCCTAAAAATGATTTATACTTATTCATATATCAACAAACCGACGAAAAAACCAAGATTTTTACTTATACGTATATTCAATAAACCGACCAAAACTGACGACTATTTTTCATGCAAAAACTTATCAAAACTGAAAACTACGATTTGAACTTCGATTTGAACTTCGATTTGAAGTGAAAAAGTTTATTTTGAACTTCGATTCTTAATTTACCCACACAAAAAACATATATATAACCTCGAATCACACACACAAAAAATATATATAAAAACATATATACTTACACACACAAACAATCGAGTGAAAAATCTTACATTGAGTGAGAAATAGAGATGAGATTTTAAGTGAGAAGTCAACTTCTTCATTGATTGTACGCCATAATGAGATTTTGAGTTCGGAGATTTTGAGAAAATAAGAGAGAAATTGAGTATAGAATAAACAGATAAAAGAAAATGAAAAGTTTTTTTTATTTATAACAGGCTTAAAACCGACCGTAGGGGTGGTCGGTTATGAAGTTGGAATTTGTACAACATGCAAAACGACACTGTTGCTGTTAAAGACGGGGGTTTTAATTTTTAACAAAAAAAAATCTGCCTAAAATTATGTCGGTCGGTTTTATTAAAGTCCGGTCGGTTTTAACAAACCCTAGAAACCCTAATGGTCGGTTTTAACTAACCCTAAAACCCTTAAATTCAAAAAAAAACTTATAAAAACATGATTAATATTATTTAAATAGCCTAATTTTTGGTACATTTGTTCTTTTTCATTGCGTCTGTCCATCTGTATGGTTCGATCTTGTGTAATTTATAATTTTAAATTTATATTTATTTATTTCACATTTTTAAGTAAATTTGCTAATTTACTTATAAAAACATATTTGTACTCCTTAAAATAATCTAATTTTTTGTGTATAAGTATATCTTGACATGAAGTTAACATCCGTACGGTTAGATCATTTAAATTTTATTTTAAAATTATGTTGTGTACATCGAATGTTAAGTTCAACTTATTCTGTCTACAGAATGACGGCATACTAATTGAAGTGATTATGTTTCACGCTATTTTACTTATAATATTATTTAAATAACCTAATTTTTGGTACATTTGTTCATTTTCATTGCGTATGTCCATCCGTACGGTTCGATCATGTGCAATTTAGAATTTTAAATTTATATTTATTTATTTCATATTTTATGTAAATTTGCTAATTTACTTATAAAAACGTATTTGTACTCGTTAAAATAATCTAATTTGTTGTGTATAAGCATATTTTGACATGAAGTTAACATTCGTACGGTTGGATCGTTTAAAATTTCTTTTAAAATTATGTTGTGTACATCGAATGTTAAGTTCAACTTATTCTGTCTACAGAATGGCGACATACTAATTGAAGTGATTATGTTTCACGCTATTTTACTTATAATGTTATTTAAATAGCCTAATTTTTGGTACATTTGTTCGTTTTCATTGCGTCTGTCCATCTGTACCGTTCGATCTTGTGTAATTTATAATTTTAAATTTATATTTATTTATTTCACATTTTTAAGTAAATTTGCTGATTTACTTATAAAAACGTATTTGTACTCGTTAAAATAATCTAATTTTTTGTGTATAAGCATATTTTTACATGAAGTTAACATCCGTACGGTTTGATTTTTTTAAAATTATTTTAAAATTATGTTGTGTACATCGAATGTTAAGTTCAACTTATTCTGTCTACAGAATGGCGGCATACTAATTGAAGTGATTATGTTTCACGCTATTTTACTTATAATATTATTTAAATAGCCTATTTTTTGGTACATTTGTTCTTTTTCATTGTGTCTGTTCATCCGTAAGGTTCGATCTTGTGTAATTTATAATTTTAAATTTATATTTATTTATTTCACATTTTTAAGTAAATTTGCTAATTTATTATATAAAAACGTATTTGTACTCGTTAAAAAAATCTAAATTTTTGTGTATAAGCATATTTTGACATGAAGTTAACATCCGTACAGTTTGATCGCCTAAAATTTATTTTAAAATTAATTGTTGACCAACACGGTTAAAACCGACCGAAGTCAAACATGCACTTCGGTCGGATTTAAGTCAGAAGGCACATAAATTCTATTTTACCGACCGTTTATAATTGACCGTTTGTTTAAGAAGGCGGACGGTTTTATAAAGAATATGGTCGGTTTTTGAGGAAAAATCGTTTCCAACAAACACAACGATTTGATAACCGATTTTTCCATTATTTCCAAATCGGTTTTTGTAACCACGGATGAGCATAAATCTTGGAAAAGTTAGAAATTGCCGTGATGGCATCCGCAATAGGCGCCAGTAGAAGTTCACGAATTGCAAGAAGTAATAATTTTTGAAGAAAAATATGAAAAATCGTGCGATTTGAATCCATAAAATGCACACTCCTCAACATTGCAACAACGTGATATATTTGAGAAATAACCATCTGAAAGTTTTATTGAATTAATCCATTCACACAAAAGTTTACGTTATTTTCTAGTAAGGGAATAAGGTGCTTTAGGTGACTTTCCTTTTTCATCAATCCACAAATGTGGTAACACCCCAAATGCTTGTAATCCGCTCTTGCTTTTTTATGATCTTTTGACTTTGCCACATTCACAATAGTAAAAAAATGTTTTCAAAAACATTTTTTTCCGTATGCATGATGTCAATTGAATATCATAAATTATGTGATGACCGTAAAAGATTGGGACATGAGTCCAATGATGTTTTTCCCCGTATCCGACATTCCTTGCCTTCGAATTAGTCTTTCGGAGTCGTGGAAAAACTAAAGCATCAAGCAACTCCTTAACACCCTCCCCGAACAAATGACCACGAAACAATCTTCTTTCTTCATTATCAAACAAATTACTTTTTTGACGGAGTGGATCATTTGATTCAAGGAATATTCGGTTCGTGCTATAGAAATTATATTTTCCATAATATTTTAATTGAAACCCTTGCGCACTTCCAAGACACACTTGACATCCCATCTTTCCTTTGTCCGACCACCCACTTATCATATTCATAGCGGGATAGTCACTAATTGTCCACATAAGAGCCGCTCTCATTGTAAAATTTTGTTTCAAACATTGGTCGTATATTTTCACTCTGGTATTCCACAATATCTTCAATTCATCGATGAGAGGCTTTAGACAAACGTTAATATCTTTTCCAATGTTATTTGGACCCGACACTATATTGGTCATGAACATATAAGGCTTTTTCATACACATTGATGGTGGAAGATTGTAGACAACTATCACCATGGGCCACACACTATATGTTTTTTTTCCGGTAGGGCCAAAAGGGTTGAAACCATCAGTCGCAAGACCAAGCCTTATGTTACAAATCTCTTGAGCAAATGATGGATACCGACGGTCAAAATTTTTCCACTCTTCTCCATTCGCGGGATGACTTATTTCTCCTAATTTTATATCTCTATTTTTGTATCATCTCATGTGATCGGATGTATGTGCCGATATATATAAGCATTGTAGTCGAGGAATCAAAGGAAAGTGTCTTAAGTTTTTTTTGGTATTTTTTTACCATCTTTCCTAGAAACATTCCGATAACGATCTTCACCACATATATCACACACAACTTTATCCTTGTCATCTCCATAAAATAACAAACAATCATTCTCACATAAATCAATTTTTTCATATTCAACCCTCAAATCCTTCATAATTTTTTTCATTACATAATAAGTTTCGGGTAATGTAATCTTTTTTGGTAACACATCTGTAAGAAGTTTAAGCAAACTATCAAAAGCTTTTTTTTACAATGTGAGTTATTTTTGAATTCCAATAATTTTATGGTAAAACTTAATCTTGTGTACTTTGTATTATCGGGATAAATAGGTGCTTCATCTTCAACAATAACCTCATATAATTTTTTAGCACTATCATTTGGAGCTTCTTCTACATTCATAGTTCCCGTATCCGTAGTGTCATAAAATTCATAATTTTCACCAGCAAAATCATGTAACATCACATTCAAATCTACTGGTTCTTCTACTCTCGGAGGTTCTCGAGCACAACAACGATGATGTGATGTTCGACTACGTTTTCTTCCTATCTTTCCACTGTGCGACGTCCACACGGTATAACCCTCAAGCATCCCTTTAGCGAGAAAATGAAATCTAACATCATCAATATTTAAGCAATTCAAATTTTTACAACATTTACAAGGACTTTTCATTATACCATCTTCTTCCATTCCATTCTCACAAGCAAATTTTAAAAATATTTCTACACCAATTCTATATTCTGGAGTTAGTGAAATTTTATCACTTTGCAATTGATTACCAATCCAACTTTGATCAATGGTTTCCATCTACAATAATATGTATTTAATATAAAAAATATATTTAACAAATAATTTAACATGCATTTCATAAAAAATTAAAAACATTCAATACATATCAATATACATTACACAAACACAAAGATAAATACACACAGACACACTGATTACAATAAATGAGAATAACTTACAATTTCTCATTAAAAATATATTTAACATGCATTTAATAAAAAATTAAAAACATTTAATACATTATCAAAAATAATATTTAATACATACAACAAACATAAACACACACACACACTAATTACAATAAATGAGAAAAACTTATAATTTCTCTAATACTCCTCCACTTCAATTCTCTTCAATTTCTCCCTCTTAGTTGTTTTTTACATTTTGCCCTAATTTCAAGAAATGAAAGATATAACACAAAAAAATAAAAAAAAATAGATTTAAACCGACCGACGACGGTAGGTTATAAAAAAGATAGTAAACCGACACCGTTCTGTCTATAACGGGTACATTTTTTTGTACTTTATATTAATTTTATATTTTTTCCCAAAAGCGACCGAACAGGTTGTTCGGTTTTAAAAGCCTACAATTAGGGTTTTAACCGACCACATTATGGTGGCCATTTTTAAGTGTGCCACATCAGCAAAAATACGTCGTATTTAGGTGGTATAACCGACCACCAGTGTGTGGTCGGTTTTAGCTCTGCCACATCATCAAAACTACGTCATTTTTCTGCTTATATAACCGACCAATCATGTGGTCGGTTATATTGGTGTTAGATCGACGTCGGTCAGTTATGTGTAGTCGATTTTGTCCTGTTTTTCATGTAGTGTATGGTCTGAAATAACATGTTGGTAATATTTCCAGTTTTTTTCTAATTACGTTATTATGAACGGCAACCGAAATTTCTTGTCTAAAATTCAACTAAATCTTTATATAATTGAATCATGAATTTTAAATTCAAAATTTATTTCACATGGATGCAAAAAATTTCCAAACCAAAGTCTAATTAAAGTAGAGGGAAACTGAGTACGATGAAATGACTCAAAAGCTTCAAGTTAATTTCTTATAATTATGAATTTGATTCTAGCTAATTCCGAAATTTTTTAGAACAAAATAATTAAACCTATTTGGTCAAAATAAAATAGAGAGAAACTTTAGAAGATCTAACTAAATATTAGGGAAGATACATACGGAATCTTTTACATTTTCAATTTTTCATAAAAAAGTTACTTCTCCTTGTTTCAGTTTCTTTTCATTATATAAAGATTGTGGATTAAAAGGTTTTAGATATGATAAAAGAATTTCTGGAAATTTAAAATTTTAAAGATACTAGTAAATATGTAAAGTTGTTTAAAAAAAGTAAATATCCGAAGTTAATAGCTTCTACTTTAAACACACCTTGTAATTTCATGTACAAATTTAATCTTTGAAAAAATGCAATTAAATTTTAGGTACTTTAAGAAAATGTAATTTTATACATGCTTTAAAATATTAAAAAATAATAATAACTAAACTTTGCAGGGCCTCCCAAATAATCGGTGGGGGCATGTACATACTCAGAACCTAGAGGTACTGAGGTAGTGGTAATGGTTTTGTGAAGCCCAAAGAATGGGAGAATTTCAATTATATACAAGTTGAACGCAATTGTACAATTTGTGTAGCTAGAAAGCATAAAATTACTGATCTGGGCTCACCGTATATACCTTTGGGCTTTTAACTCATCCAATAACCTAGATCCGGTGACTACTGCTACTGTTATTATTCAGAAGTCTTTAATTAGCCTTTTGGTATACGCAGAGGCAAAGTTTACCGCTCATCACCGTTCAAATGCTACGTTTACCAGAGAGCTGCACTCAGGGATGGAGGCGGCTGGCCCCAAAATCCTGTAAAATTATTAAATTAAATTAATATTAAAAATATATTAAAAAAAATTATATATTCATATATTTAATAATAAAATAAAATTAATTTCAATTTTTACCCCCTCAAATATATATAAATTTTATAAAAATAATTCTTATATTAGTGATATTTATAGTAGTTATGTATTTAGATAACACAAATTCAAATATATTTTATATATTGAATTTGTTAAAAATAATATTTATTAATTTTTTTTTAATATATAATAAATTAAAAATATACTATATTAGTCACTCAGCAAAAAAAATCCGCACCCAAACTTAGGTTTCTAACTAGGTCCTGGCTGCAGATATCTAAAACTCATAAAATGCAGACAGCAGAAAATGTTTATCATTTCATTATAACGCAGTAACATAGAAACATTAAGTTATGTATTCTATCTAATCTATATAGTTTACTTATACTTGCATATAATCACCTAGTTCAAACTAAAATACATCGAAGTGATCAGAGTAACTGCAAAAAAAATCCAAATCATACCGTGGGTAAGCCACAAAACTCTGTACACCATATTATCCTTCTTGAGTTCATCTCTTTTCTTTCTTTTTAAATCCATATATTTTACATACATCTCTTTCTCTTCTCCATTTGCTTTCTTTCTTTTGCCCCTCTGCATAGCATCTGTCAAAATCCGCAGACTCTTTTCGCCATTTAAGCGCGTCTGATACATGTCCACTACACACAAACTCAGCTCCTTCAGCTCTATATTTTTTCCTACTTCACATCCAAACATAGCTACTACTCTGCATTCAACAAACTCTGTTGTATCCATGCCCGAAAGAATTGTTGCGTACTTCACCTTTATTCCACTCCCATCCCAATACGGCCTTACAGAAACTGGCCTCAAACTCGACACATTTCCTGCCCTTCTTAAATTTGGGTCAATAATAATCCAGCTCAATCTCAAGTTTTTCTCAACATCTAACATGCACTTATTCTCATCACCTTCATATTTTATTGGCATTTCCGCAGTTTCTTCTTCATCAAGCAATTCCACACAGAACAGTGATCCAAGCGAACTCCTCTTATCCATTTTCGTTGCAATTACATTCGCGTGAACATGATCATTTCCATAGTATATATCAACAGCTGAGATTAATTCTGATGTATGAACCTGATCTTTATAGCTTACCTGACAAGAATTTGGACCGAGAAGGGGAAATGAATCGGAGAAAAAAGAGCGGTAGCCACCAGAAAAAGATGAGATAGTTTGTCGAACAAGAGGGTGTTCAATGGAGTTCCAAGTAGATTTACATAAGTCTTCCCACAAGTATTCTTTGTTGCAGAGTTTATGTAATAGTGGTGAAGTAGAGGCCATGGAGGCAAGAGATGGGCCGTCAAGTCTAGTTAATATGTGAGTTTCTATGATATTCGGGTGCACGGCAGTGATTGTAGAGGCTCCTCGGCCATGGATACAAGAGTTTGAAGCCATTTGATTCCAAACTCTTGAACTAAATTGTAAATTTTCCCGTGATTCGAATTGAAACAATATATGAACTAGATATTTATGCAGTACATTATCAAACTCACAAATCCAAATTGGTCAACTGAGTCATTTATTGGAAATTATTGTAAAAACGACTTAATTCAAATTTTGTATTATTTTAATCACTGAAAGATTAGAAATAAAATCAACTTGGCAATTCGGAATATTTTTCTTCATTTATCAGAAATAATGACTTAATTAAGCAATTATTATGACATAGTAATTTTTCCTATGAGCAACTCCAAAAATGAGTGTTAAGAGAGGTGCCAATATTATGTGACACGACTCTCTTATTAGCAATTCATTAGAGTCTAAAGATGTCATTGTCAAATAAGTTGGCATAGGGTGTCAAAAATTGGGCATGGCCAATTTCATTTGTGGTGTCAATGTGATCATAATGATATATAAAATATTATTTCTCTAATATATTTTAATTACACATTTTTTTATTAAGTTAATGAAATTGACATCTTAGAGTGTCAGTTATTGAAGTATTTTTTGAAAAAAAAGTGCTAAAAATGATATGAAAAAATAAAATTTAAATATAACATTTTTTTATGGGTTCATTATGAAAATATCTTCCTAAATTATGGGCAACTTGCAAATTGGTCGCCTGCATGTGGACCTGAACCTGAAGTCATCAATTCTGGAACTAGTAAATGATGACATGCATGCACTTATCCCGCTTCTATTATCTAGAACCTTTCTTTAAGAAGCGCAGCCGGAATCAAACAAGAGTCTCTTTATGTAAGGCTTTAACGTAAGAGAAAATTGTTTGGGCAATTACAAGTCGAAAATAGGTTGAAATTCAAAAATTTGATGATTAATGTTAAAAAAAAAATTAAAATCAAAAGTTGTAGTAAGTGATTTTTTAAACAACTTATTTTAATTGAATTAATTTTATTTGATAAAAGTTAATATCCTCATTTCAATGAAATGTTTACCAAATTATTTTATAGCTTATAAAGATGCATAGATTTTCATAATTTTAATTAAATTTAAACACATTGAATATAGTTGTTCATGTTATTTCGATGAAGTAGCAAAATTGTAAAATAAAAAAAAATTATTGTGTTATAGTGAAAAGGTTAGTTGAGTAGTTATTATTAGTTTTAATATTATATTTTATTTAACTAAATAAAAATGTTCGTGATATTTTTGGAATATCAAAAAAGAAAATATGTTTTAATTAAAATATGAAAAAGTAGTTGGTGTATATACTAAATTAGGATTAAAATATGAGTAATTTGCAATTATAATATTTTACTATAATTTATTGAATAGAATAGTCGGTGATATTTTGGAATAGTAGGCATTTTAGTTGGTAAAAATAATAAAAATAACATGTTTTAGTTGAATGCATAAGTGATTTATCAACATTAATATGGTTTTAAAATGAATAAGTCATAAAACTAATGATGTAAAAATAATTAAATAAAAATATGAAGATAATTAAATAAATACAGCTTGTACCGTATAACCAAACGACATACAAATATTTAATATTTCGTATATTATAATATAATATAAATTTTAACATTTTAAATAAATCATATAAGTTATTGAATGAAATAGATAATAACCTAAAAAAATTCTTTTATTCCTCGGTCAAATAATTTGACTTAAAATTTTGACTTTAACTTATTACTATTTTAAATCTAAAGTAACGGTCTCTAATTAGACTCCTTTTATTAACGGTCTCTAAGACTTATTTTATTTGATATTACAATTCTAAATATTTTACTTGTGAAAACAATCTGCGATTAATACATATAAATCAAACAAGTGTGAGCGTGAGTAAATAAAATCAAACAGAAAAAGAAAGGATATAAACAGAAGAAAGAACCTCAAGTGCAGTTGAAAACTGTCTTCTTAAAGCTATTTCGCCTGTCACCGTATGTGCGAAACGATAGCCTCCCAGGATAAAACGAGGTAGCAGCGGCGTTACAGATAACGAACACCTTCAGCGAGTTTGAACAGGCACAAAACTATCACCGAGAGAGAGGTAGGGTTTGTGTTTAGGAGGACGGTTGTGTATTGTGAGTGTGTTAACCCTAAACCCTATAACGAAAATATATAGGCTCAGAGAAACGTGTGTACTGTAACGCCTGGGAAATATTATGTACTTATTCTTATCAATAAACAATTATTATGTGATCTTATGTAAATTTTGGTGAATTGTTTGATAACTGATATTAATATTTGGATGTTTATTTCTGATAAAAATGTACATATTTTAATTTTTAATTATCCAGAATTAAATCTAGATAATTTTGGTATATTTCTGGTAATTTTTGGATAATCATATGATTTTATAAGGATTTATAGAATTAACAATGATTATTTTTACATAATTATAAAATTAATTTTTAAGAATTAGAAATTGTCACAATTCAATGCTTTTTGCGTTTTTACAACCCGAAACTCTTTCGAAAACTCCTTCCTAACCTAATCTGATAATTCTGAACACTTTTCATGTTTTGACTTTTTCGATCCGGGATACGGTTTGACCTGTAGGAGTCCCGGTGTGAAATTTTCGATACGCAAATCATTTTATATATCGATAAGAATCCATATTCTCAAAAGGCGAGACATTATCACCTTAATTTCGTATAAAGTATTTTATAGGAAGCTCTGTTTTGATACTTGTCCAATTCTGGTATTAAAATCGTATCGTCTTTTAGTTACTTAGTGGCTAAGTAACCTATTTTCGGATCAGATATGTAAATATACTTATCGAATTATTAAACAAATAAGATATGTGATGGCTATATCAACTATGTGTTGCTGTATTATTTATTGGTTGTGATTTGTTGAACGCGAAGATTACTTTTATAATTAATTATCGAGCTGTATGAATTTAATTCATTTTAAAGTGATTTTATTGAATATTTATTCTTAAAAATGCTAAAATTGTTTTTAAAAATTATTTTTATTGTTTTATACTTTTATTTATTATTTTTAGGAGTTTATAAAATTTAGAAATCAATATTTTATTTATTAATTATCTTTAAATGATTTTCCGACTCCATTTAATTGTAAAATCAATATCTAATTTCGAGATATTTCAAAAATCATGAAAATTTTATTTTATTAACTCTTAAATATTTCAAGAATTTTAAAACTATTCCGATAATTTTCTGGTTTTATTTAACAGCCCGCCTGTTCGTTAAATCATAAAACGCGGGTCTGATTTGCGTTTCAAAAATGATTTAGAAATTATGGAAACTTTATTTTGATAACCTCTAATTATTCCGAGATTCTAAAAATTATTTCCGAGAATCTTTAACTGATTTTACCCGTTAAACGCTCAATAAATTTTGAAATTTCGGTGTCCAAAGTCAGAACTATCGTAATAAAATACTAAAATAAAAAGGAACAAAAGGGGGGGGCAGATTATTTAACCGGGTTCAACCCGTTTTTCTTTCAGCTCTCCCGATCAATCTCTCCATCAATCTCTCTCGTTCTCTTCAATTTTCCTCTATTATCTCTCTTCCTCGCCTCTCAAATCTCTCTCTCTTTATTCTCCTTCCTCCTTCGATTTTTGTTTTTCCTGTTGGTCTTCTTTCCCGGCGAGTCTGTTGCCGCCTGAGTCCTGTTCCTCTAGCTCGTCTCCGGCGATTGCCTTGGCTTGATTTCTGTTTCTCGGTATATATTTATGTACATACGAATATATGTGTATGTTGCGTGTATATGAATCTCTGCGGTGTATGATTTCCGGTTTGTTTTATATCCGGCCGTACTCGTTGTCGCCTGCTTCCGGTTGTCGCCGAATTTTTCCGGCGTTGCGGCTGGTTGTGGGTCCTGTTGCAGCGCGTATACGCGTGTCTCTGTGCTATCGAATTCTGTTTTTGGCCTGCTTTGTTTTCCCGATTGTAAAATGGAATTATTTTATTAATTTTAATGATTTTCTGCAGGAAATAAATTGATTAATGATTTGTGAAATAAAATAAATTCGTGCGGAAAATTCTTAATAATCAATCGATGGAATTCGTGTTGGACGTCCGTAATAAACGGAAACCCGCGAATTTTATCGCCGTCGGCGATGAGCTTCGGCGAGCCGACGGTAGACCGTGATGATTTTAATCTGAGCCCTACGTTTATGAATGAAATAAAATTAATTTGAGAAATAAATTTCGAAACGAAATGAAAAATAAACTACGAATAACAGTATATAATAATTGAATTCAAATCGGTGGTTGGGATTGTTTTGTGGATTGTGTTGTGGTTGTGATTTGACGTCGAAATGATTCGACGGGCAGGCCAATAAATAGAGAAATGCTGCCCGATTTTCGGGAAAATTAATTCCGAAAATACGGAAACGTAACCTGTAGTTATCGGAAAACGTCGAACGAGGATATGATTGAACTTTACGAAACCTAAGTACGTAACGTGATAAGATATTTTGGGAATAATCGATTACCCTATTTTTCTAAACGATAAATATACGTATTTTCTGAAATTAAATACCGAACCGAGTTTGAAATGTGAACCATAATTTCTATGTGTATTTCGATAATACATATAAATATGAATTCGGTTATGAAGTCGTAAGGGTAGAATAGGGTGGCGATTTGATGTTAAGCTTAAACGGTTATCTGAATTAGGGTATTTCAACCCTGTAGGTTTTAGACGGAAGACCTGAGACGTGACATCGGATTAGGAACGATCTAGTGATTAGACGTCGAGATCAACGAAGTTTCAACTGGAGGGTCTGAATGTTGGGATTGTATCCAGAATAGGATAGTGGTTTGACGATGAAGCCAAACGCTCAAAGCAATACAAAAATTGACCGATAATAGTGATTAACGCTTATCGAGGCAAGTATTCTGGATTTTTCTTTTAAATACTGCAAGTATTCTTGATTTTCTTTTAAATACTGCAAATATTATTCGCTCCTATTCTAAGTTCACAATAGTTAAATGTTTTACATTTCGCTGCAATTACTCTGGTTATGTATGTTCAGTTATTCTTGTTCTGATAATTCGATTGCTCTCTTGAGCAAATACCCATTCTTTCGGGTTATTTGCGAACCCTGAATTGGTATGTTTTGAATTCAAAATGATTTGACATCAAAACACTCTACGGGCTGGATAGTGATATTTTGGGGATTGAGTTTTACTTAATCCTGAGGACCGGGATGACTGGTGCCTTGAGATGGGCCGTAATGCCTGGGGACCCGACTAGATCTATATATTGAGATATAGATCTGCATTATATTCTGACTGATCAGCAGAATATAGATGCGAACTAGTGTCCAATCTAATTTGTTGTTGATCGCCATTAACGACATTCTCTCTATAATGGTTTTATGATTCCAAAACCGGATAAAACCCTGGTTCAGGAGATGAATGGGGAAATCGCTTGAAATTTTTGGATTTTAATTAAAGGCTGGTGACAGCCATCGTTTATTCGCTCAATCACTCAAAATAAATAGAATGGTTTAAAATTGTTTAAGATTTTATCCGAAAGTTTTCTTTGATATTAATGTTTGAAACTCAAAGTATATATACTTGCTGGGCATTTTTGGCTCACTCTTGCTTTGTCAATTCTTATTTCTGCCAGAAACAAATAAGGATAAAAATGAATAGCTTAGATAGACAGCAGAAGTTCGAGAAATCCCCGCCGCGAGAGGTTGAAGAAGTTAGAAGAATATGATCCGAGCATTAGTTCAAAGGTATTTATAATTGTAATTTAGTTGTTGTAAGTTGTAGAAGATTAGATTCCTGTTTCATACCATAACCTGTAAACGATCCGGATGCGATGGGGTTATTTATTTATTCTTTTATTTTATATATTGATTGTTTAGTGACACCAAATCTTGACCCCGAATTTGGGTTGTTACATGTACTACTTCTCTTATTTAATTAAACGAGTTAATTAAATTTAATTCGAGAGTCAATTATTATCCATAATTGAATCGAATTATAACTGTCAAATCAATTCATATTCGCATTTATAAAAATAATTACTGAATAATGAATATTTATTTAAAAGCCCAAATCCAGCGATTAAATTAGCAAAACTAGTCTGTGATTATTCGGGCCAATTTTCTGCTACATTTGTGTCCGCACGTCGCACACGCGGGCAAGCCCAAAGGCTTCGCGAGCCTCGAATTACCCCTCGAAATCCCACAATTTGCACCCCCTGCGCGCGCACGTAGGAGATGGAGCAACACCTTACTAACACTTTTAAACACTACTAAAGTGTTGTTCTATATAAATCAATGGAAATCCCTTTTCCATTTCAATGTGGGATACAAGTTTTCCTTTCTACATTTCCACCTTCAAGGGACCAACTTTGGTTGATCACATCTCATTCATCCCTTAACCATTTTGAGTGTTTCAAAGTGCCTCAGAAAGCTTTCACGGAGGAGAACATACTCCAAACATCACCCACTCATGAACGGCTCAAAATGACTTGACAATGTGGGGCTTAATACCCATATTTTCCAATAATCCCCCGCATGGATGAGATTGATATTTCAGTAGCACACCCCAGACAGACAGACACGGAGTTTGACTTGGTGATAGTTTCTCTCTACAGCTATAAGGCTTTCAACCATAACGCATCAGCCTCCCTTCGCTTTGCGCGGGCCTCTGCCTCCTTTTCCGCTTTGTCATTTTTGGCCTTGCCCTTCTCCGCAGCTAACTTTTCCGCTCGAATCTTTAGGAGCGAGGCTTCTTCCTCATGAGTTAGTATGATGACTCCATCGGCGTCCACTAGGGTGGACGGCTACCCCTTGTCAGGTGGGGTAAAACCTGGTGGTGGTGAATGCTCGTGAATTACGTTTGTCATTGTCTCGATTCTATACAGACCAAGATATAGAATCAGCTGTTGATATGTATTTTCATGAGCATTCAATTTCCTGACGAGGGTTTGGACCAAGAAGAGGAAATGAATCGGAGAAAAAAGAGCGGTAGCCACCCGAAAACGTATAGATTGTCTGTCTAACAAGAGGGTGTTTGAAGGAGTTCCAAGTAGATTTACATAAGTCTTCCCACAAGTATTCTTTGTTGCAGAGTTTATGTATTAGTGGTGAAGTAGAGGCCATGGAGGCAAGAGATGGGCCGTCAAGTCTAGTTAATATATGAGTTCCTATGATATTTGGGTGCACGACAGTGATTGTAGAGGCTCCTCGACCATGGATAAAAGAGTTTGAAGCCATTTGATTTGAATTGAAACAATGTATGAACTAGATATTTATGCAGTTCATTATCAAACTCTCACAAATCCAAATAGGTCACTGAGTCATTTACTGTAAAAGCGACTTAATTCAAATTTTGTATTAGTTTAATCACTGAAAAATTAGAATCAAAATCAACTTAGAAATTTAGAATATTTTTCTTCATTTATCAAAACTAATGACTTAATTAAGCAACTATTATGACATAGTAATTTTCCCTAATACATTTGAGTTGTTCAAAATGAGTCTTCATTCTGATTAATATCTTCCTAAATAATTGGCAACGTGCAAATTATGTGGACCTGAAGTCATTAATTCTGGAACTAGTAAAAGATGACATGCATGCACTTATTCCATTTCTATTATCTAGAACCTTTCTTTAAGAAGCGCAGCCGGAATCAAACAAGAGTCTATTTATGCAAGGCTTGATGCTGGAGCCTAAAGTAAATTTTTATTTTTATCTAAGTTTCATATTCGTCAAAATCCATACTGGATATCTAATATTCGAGCGCTCTACTTGTCTTTTAAAACTAAAGTTTCTCTATGTATATGTGAATCGGTCGGTACTTTCCCCTGTTTCAAATAGGTCCGTTCTATTGGTTAATATATTGGCATCTCCAGCTCATCAGCTCACAACTTCACCTCAGCACTAAAAGATTCCATATGCACATTATGGTGTCACTTATGATGTCATCTATTGAACCGAATGAGTACGTGGCACAACAGATTGATACATATAGATAGATAGAATAGATTGTAAAGTTAGTTAAGCAATCATTTTTCTGTTTTAACAAAGACAAGCACAATGATGTATATAGTTTTTTCAAAGTTCTTTCTTGGCTTTGCTTAGTTTCTCATGACCAATGATGTAGAGTAGTAAACTGATTCATATCAACGATGATAACATGGTATCAGAGCTAAATTCCGCGTTTTCGTGATACTTTCATTGAAGATTTGTACGGTTTTTCTTTGGATTTCAATCATGATTTGAAGCTTCATGGAATCAGCTTTATTGTTACTAATATGAGAAAACGAATATAACAGTTACAGTCGTTAATATCAAATCAGGTGTATCTTGATCCCTTTTTTCATTTCCCGATACATATTTGTTGTGAATCTGAGCATAATCTAAATCTATTCATACAATTGCATTTCTGGTGTTGATTTGCAGATAATTTCTCTTAAGATCTGTGTTTTCCAGATTGATTTCAATCGTATTTGGTGGTTTCTTTGTTTCAATCTCAGATTCTTGTGAATCATTATCGATTCTTCATTTCGATCTTGTTCGTTGTTTTGATTTAGTTTCTGCAATTCTGTTTTGCTTCGTTCTGATTCTTCGTGATTGATTTCATTGTTTGACTGTTATGGCTTCCACATCTTCTAATCCAAACGATCAAACTGATACAAATGATAGATCTAATCAAACTAATCAAACTAATTAAGATCCATCCAGTATTTTTTACATTCATCCTTCTGATTCATCTACGAATCAACTTGTCTCTGTGAAATTCAACGGAGAAGGTTTTAACAATTGGAAACGAAGTATGATGTTGACTCTATCGGCCAAGAATAAACTTGGATTTGTGAATGGCACTGTAAGTGCACTTGATAATATTAGTTCTGTTGAATATAAAGCTTGGCAGCGATGTAATGACCTTGTGATCTCTTGGATCTTGTTCAACCTAGATGATAACATAGCTAGGGGTGTGTTGTTTTTGAAAACTGCTAGAGTAATTTGGAAAGATCTAGAAGAAAGGTTTGGCTTTGCCTCTATGCCACAGGTTTCTACTTTAGAGCAGAAGCTAGCTAATTTGCATCAAGGACAACTTAGTGTCTCTGATTTTTACACTAAATTGAAAATGATTTGGGATAATATGGATGATGTTTATCCACTGCCAACTTGCACATGTGAGAAGTGTAGTTGTGATCTTACTGGGAGAGTTCGTAAAATGCAAGAAGAACAAAGGGTTTTACAGTTTCTTATGAAGTTGAATGACAATTTTTATGCTATAAGAGGAAACATTCTAATGATGACACCTATGTTAACTGTAACTCAGTCTTACAGGCTAGTAGCTCAAGAAGAGAATCATAAAGAAATGATTAATCAGGTTTCCCCGAATGACACAATGGCTTTTGTGGCCGATAGAAGAAGATTTCAAGATAACTACTCTGGTTCTAGGTTTCAGAGTAATACTCAATTTTCTACTCAGAGACCTCTAAATCAACCTAACAGGGAATCAATGGGTAGTACAAATGATCAAAATGGTTTTATTAGAAGACCTTATTTCTGCACACACTGTAAGATGTCTGGACACAGTGTTGAAAGATGTTTTAAACTCCATGGTTTTCCACCTGGTTTCAAAGGAAACAGGGATAGAAAAGTTGCAGCACTTTCTCAAAATGTCATATCCTCTATGGTTGATCAGACTGATGATCTTCCTGGTGATCAGAATTCTGCAATTTCAGCTAATTCACATGCTACTCCACCATCAATATATGTGATCAATATAATCATTTGCTTCAATTACTTGGAAGTCATTCTATATCTGCTCAGGATCAAGACACATCTGGACATGCTTTACTAGCAGGTAAAGTTTGTTTTATGTCATCTGCTACTAAAGATTGGTTTCTGGATAGTGGGGCTACTGACCACATCAGTCTCTATCCAGATGATTTTACTGTTCTTAATCCGGTAACTGAAACAAACAGTACCATTACCATTCCTGATGGAAGTCAAATTCGGGTCACTCATATTGGAAAAGTGATTTTAAATGATAAAATCACTCTTTCCAATGTTCTTCTTGTCCCTGCATTTTATTATAGACTGTTGTATGTTCATAGGTTGTGTGAAGACATGAATTCTAATATCATTTTTTCAGCTAAATCATGCCATCTCCAGGACCTCTCTCAGAAGTTTCCACCACTGCTTCTTGGTGAACTTCATACTGGTCTTTATACTGTCAGACCATCTCAGACTGCTGTTATTGACAATTTTTTCTCAACACATGCTGCTTATCTTGGTATCACATACAACTCTAAGCTCTAGCATCTTCGCATGGGGCACATATCTTTTTCCCATCTGAAGCTACTCAATCTTCCTAGTCCATTGTCATCAGCTGCTGAACATTCAATTTGCCAAATTTGTCCAAAGGCCAAACAGGCCAGGCATTCGTTTCCTATTAGTTGTATCAAAACTAGTTGTATCTTTGAACTTTTGCATGTGGATGTTTGTGAAAGAGATATGTCCTAAGTCCAATCATGTATGAGGATTTAGGAATAACTTTTTATGTAATCTGTTTTGATTTCATTGATATTAATAAAAGACTTGTTTTGTTTTTAATACGGGCTCTATCTATTTAAGTGTTTAAATAAGATATACCATAATTTAGAGTAAAGCTTTTTATGGATTATGATGAGATCATAATAGTGAAACCTAAAAAGATGATAACTCTAAACTTAAATAGTTCCTGGTCATAGGATTACTAACTGGTAATTAATAATCCGTAAAGATCGGTACATACTATGTTTGCTTCATTATGAAGGATGTCTGTTCTCATAGATATTTGTGTGGTGACACTATAGCTAGTATGTAGGTGCTTATTATAGAATAAGTTCACTGAAAATGACTCGCACAGCTGAACAACTGATGGAGTTCACTCACGTGTCAGGAGTTATTCACATAGTGATAGTTGTACAAGTATCCTTAGACTTGAGGTCATCATAGTCATCTTGTGTACACTGAACTATGTTTTGATTTAGTTCTTAGTCTCCAGGGACAAATATTAGGGCTCTACTGGGTATAGGAATTTGTACACGAAGATAGTGTATGATCAATAAAGGATTTACCCCTTCCAGTGAAGGAAGAGAATGTTTAAGGCTGATCCACTTATGCTAGTTCAGGAATCTCTGGCCAGAGTGAATGAAATTAGAAAGGAGTTTCTAATTTACATAGAACTGAGCATAGTAAATGGGAAAACAAATGATTAAATTAGATAGGCTTGACACAAAATCCATGCCTTGTATTTAATCAGGACATTGGAGGGTAGAAGGAGTTAATTGTACGGTGACTATTCACTGAATAGGTTATTGGTATTCTAAGCAGTGAATTCGTATTATCCGGATAGTCGCGATATGCTGAGAAGTATCCCTCACGATGTAGAATAAATATAATTAATTAATTAATCATATTTAATAAATTAGAGAATTTATATAAATAATGATAAAATAGTTTTATTATTATTTATTTCTACAACCGGCTTAATATTGAACCTCCAGGGTCACACCATAAAAGAGAATGATTTAATGGTGGAGGAATTAATTAATAATGACTAATAATTATTTATTTATGAAATAAATAATTAATTAGAAAATTTAATAATTGATTAAATGAGATTTAATTGATTATAAATTAATTAAGAAAAGTTCTTAATATCATTAATTAAGAATTTAATTTTTTAGAAATTAAATCAAGAGAAAGAATTATTTCTAAAGTGTTTAAAAAAAGGATTAATAATTAAAAGATGTTTTAATTATTAATGTGAATAATAAAGGGTTAATAATAATAATATTTTATGGGAAAATTTCAGCTGAAAATTTTGCCTATAAATATACTATTATAAACCCTATTTTTATTCCAACCCAAAATTTTAGAAAAACCTAATTCTCTCCACCTCCTCCTCCTCCTTAGCATCGTTTTCTTGGTGGATACCGGTGGAGTGCTTCACGTTTGAAGAGCAGCTGCTAAGGATCTCCGATTGTTGCTTTTGGATCGCTATTAAAGGTTAGTAATCGATTCATATGTTTTAATCAAGATTTATATGCTTTTATTTGGATTTTATATATGTAAAAGTGTTTTACCATACTTCCGCTGCGATTAAAATCCAATAATGGTATCAGAGCATAGGTTGTACGCATATAGATCTGTGGTAAAAATTTCAGAATTTTATGTGCTTGTATGAATTAATTATGATTTTTACAAGTTATATTATGGATTAATTATGACTGATGAGAAATCGTTTCTCAGAATAATTTTGAATGTTGATCTGGGTTCTACAAGTGTTGTAGATCGTCTGGGTATTTTTCTTATAATTTTATGATGTATAGATTATTTATTATGAATTTTTGAAGTTGTCGTAATTAAATTCGTAATTAAATAATCATATATATATATAAATTGTTAGTATGTATATATATATACATCTGTTGTTGTTTGTTGATGGCACGGAAAGAAGAAAAAGAACAGGACGGCGGCACGTTGTTCGAAGAAGTGTCAAGCGTCAACGTTCGAAGCAGAAGGGAGGATGCGCGTCTGGCGTGCGCGCGTGGGGTACACGCGCTCGTGTGCCACGCGCGGCGCGTGTTAGACACGCGCTGGTCAAGCAGTGCTGACGTCATGCTGACGTCATCAGATGACGTCATGCTGACGTCAACGTAGGGTTTTGGGCGCGTGAGGCGCGCGTGGGCGGCGGTGTGACACGCGCCTGACAGCGCGTGTGCGCGTGACGGCGCGTGGGTTACCTTTCCGGGGCGCGTGCTAGCTCAGAATTGGGCGTTTTTGGTGCCGTTGGATTCGTCTTTTCGAGACGCTTCTAATGGTATATTATATGATATTTTATGAAATTATTTCGAACTGTTTATAGCTAACAGAAGTGTTTTAAAGCTGTTTTTGATCGTTTGAATTGCTTTTAAATGCTTCATGTGATACATAGAGATGTATAATGCTTAGACCAATATGCTAGATGATGTAACATGCCTACCTTGATGTTTATTCATGTTTATATATGTGATATATGCTTAGTTTATCATGCGATGATAGATTTAGGTGAACTTAAATGAACATAAGGCGTTTGTTAGACAACCTACTATAGTGAAATTGTTTCATAACCTTAATAATAATATTATGAATACAATCATGAGATTCTTGTGTTTATGAAACACGTAATTGAATATGAATTTTCAATATGAGAGAAAGGATGATTCTGTCAACAACAGATTTCTATCTGTAAGAAAGGGTTATTAAGTGACGTCTCTTGACAATGCTCCACCCGATCTGGGAATCATCTGATTATTGATTATTGATTTGAAATATTTAATTTAAAAGGAAGAATCTCTTTATAATATAATTATGATTGTAACGTAATATAATCCCTCTAAAATTAAATAATATCAAGTAGTAATTGGCCAATGATACAACGGGCTTGTGTCGGTCATAGCCTTCCAACATGATAGAAAGTAGTTCTTATTTTTAAATCATTGTCGGTTCGTGCTACAGCCGAGTGCTTTGATTTCGAAATAAGAAATACTTGTCTATTACATAGAGATGTGTACATTGAATTAGAATCTAAAGGTCGGTACGTGCCACAGCCGTGGGTCGTTGGAGACTGATTCAATTGTACGGAATGTTGGGTTAGACTTGACTTAGAATATTGAGTTTGTCGTGCCACAGCCGTGACTCAAGTATTCAAGAGGCTAAAGTTTGATTAGGGAATAACATAAGATGTAATTGACAAGAGTTGTCTGCCTATTGAACATTACATGACGGTTCGTGCTACAGCCGAGGTTGTGTGATGGAATGTAGGATCCCTATTCCCACTAGCATTATGAATGCTTAATTTTTCACATAGGGGGTTGAATAAATTAGATAAACTAGTGGGAGCCACTTATGAATAAAGACCCGATTCATATAGTGTTTTGGAATGAAATTGAATATTTGCTAAGTGTTGTTATGTGTTTATCATTTACAGATTTACTATATTATGTCTTCTGCACTATCACTCAGGAGCATACTAGATGCTCACAAGTTGACTAGTCCTAATTTAGCTGTATGCTTTCACTGTAACAAGTTAGGGCACTGGAAGAGAAACTGCAAGGTTTACCTTGCAGAATTGAAGAAGAGGAAGGGTAGTAAGACTACCGCTTCTGATTCAGGCATGTTCATGATCGAAGTTAATATGTCACTAGGTCAAATTTCTACTTGGGTATTAGATACCGCCTGTGGTTCTCATATTTGCAATTCGTTGCAAGGACTAAAGGGAAGTAGGAATCTTGAAAAAGATGAGGTGATTCTACATATGGGCAATGGAGCAAGGGTTGCGGCCATATCTGTAAGATCATTTAGTTTACATATGCTTACGGGCAAGACTATTATTTTGAATAATTGTTATTACGTTCCCTCTATTGTGAGGAATATTGTTTATATCCCTATGTTGGATTTGGATGGTTTTTCATTTATTATTAAGAATAATGAATGTTCTATCCTTAGAGATAATATTCTTTATGGACGTGGAATTTTAAATAATGGTCTGTATGTATGTGACGTAGAGCATGATTTACTTCAGATTGAACAAACTAATAAAAGAAGACGAGATGATGAAAATCTGACCTATTTATGGCACTGTAGGCTATGTCATATTAGTGAAAATAGACTTCAGACATTTTATAAGGAAGGGTTACTAGAACCCTTTGATTTTGAATCATATCCTACATGCGAGTCTTGTCTATTGGGTAAAATGACCAAATCTCCATTTAGTGGACATGGAGAGAGGGCTGCAGATTTGCTAGGATTGGTACACACAGATGTATGTTTACCAATGTCTACGCAAGCCATGGGTGGATTTTCGTACTTCATTACTTTCATAGATGATAGATCTAGATTCGGATATGTGTATTTGATGAAACACAAGTCTGAAGCCTTTGAAAAGTTCAAGGAATATAAACATGAAGTGGAGAAACAAACCAAACACGGTATTATAACTCTTCGATCAGATCGAGGTGGTGAATACTTGAATGGAGAGTGTCTAGATTATCTCAAAGAAAATGGTATAGTCTCCCAGTGGACTCCTCCATATACTCCACAGTTGAATGGGGTATCTGAAAGGAGAAATTGAACTCTGTTAGACATGGTTCGGTCCATGATGAGCTATGCGAATCTTCCAGTATTCCTATGGGGTTACGCATTGGAAACCTCAGCATATTTACTGAATAAGGTGCCTTCCAAATCTGTTCCTCAAACTTCATATGAGATATGGAAAGAAAGGAAACCGAGTCTTAAACATGTTAAGATTTGGGGATGTCCAGCTTATGTCAAGAAAGTTGACCCAGATAAGCTGGAATTTCGATCCGTAAAATGTAGTTTTGTGGGATATCCTAAAGAGACTTTAGGGTATTACTTTTACACCGATCATCGGGTGTTTATCTCCAGACATGCTACCTTCTTGGAAAAGGAGTTTATCCTTGAAGGAAACAGTGGGAGCAAAATTGAACTTGATGAAGTTCAAGAAGCACAAACTACTACGGTTCAAGTGGAAACACCTGTTCAGACTAAACAACCTTCTGTGGAACAGCCCATTCGTAGGTCAGAGAGAGTGTCTCGCCAACCTGAGAGGTATTATGGCCTTGTCATTGAGAATGGCAATGAGTTGTCAATCATTGATGAAGACGACCCAAAGACCTATAATGAGGCTATGAGTAGTGTTGACTCAGAGAAATGGCAAAGTGCCATGAAATCCGAAATGGAATCTATGTATACCAACCAAGTATGGACTCTGGTTGAAGCGCCTGAAGGTGTTAAGCCTATTGGGTGCAAGTGGGTATATAAGAGAAATATTGGAGCAGATGGCCAGGTGGAGACCTATAAGGCTAGGCTAGTGGCAAAAAGATTTAATCAAAGACAAGGGATTGACTTTGATGAAACCTATTCGCCTGTAGCCCTGTTAAAATCAATTCGGATTTTGCTTTCGATTGCTACTTACTACGACTATGAGATCAGGCAAATGGACGTGAAAACGGCCTTCCTCAATGGGGAACTTGAGGAGGAAGTGTATATGACACAGTCAGAAGGTTTTCTTTCCAAGGGAAATGAACACCTAGTGTGTAAGCTTCTGTGAACCATATATGGTTTAAGGCAAGCTTCTCGTAGATGGAACACCCGTTTTGATGAGACAATCAAAGAGTTTGATTTTATCAAAAACATAGATGAACCATGTGTCTACAAGAAGGTTAGTGGGAGCGCGGTAACATTTCTTGTATTTTATGTGGATGACATACTTCTTATAGGAAATGATATACCGATGCTGCAATCAGTCAAAGTATGGCTATCAAAGAACTTCACCATGAAGGACTTAGGAGAAGCATCCTACATTCTCGGTATGAAGATCTATAGAGATAGATCTAGAAGAATGATAGGTCTTACCCAGGGTACATACATCCAGAAAGTGCTTAAAAGGTTTAGCATGGAAAACTCCAAAAGAGGTCTCATACCGATGAGTCATGGAGTGTCCCTTTCCGAAAAAATGTCTCCTAAGACACCTGAGAAAAGAGAGCGTATGAGTAAGATTCCTTATGCTTCAGCAATAGGATCTATCATGTACGCGATGTTGTGTACAAGGCCTGATATTGCTTATTCAATTAGTGTAACGAGCAGATATCAGTCCAATCCAGGTGAAGACCACCGGAAAGCATTGAAAAACATCCTTAAGTACTTGCGAAGGACTCAGGACATTTTTCTTGTTTTTGGTGGTGAATCTGAGTTGAAAATAGAAGGTTATACTGACTCTAGTTTTCAATCAGAGAGTGATAGCAAATCCATGTCAGGGTATGTGTTTACTCTGAATGGTGGTGCGATAAGTTGGAAGAGTTCCAAACAGTCAACAACGGCTGACTTCACAGCGGAAGCAGAATATATAGCTGCAAGTGAGGCTGCAAAAGAAGCTGTTTGGATGAGGAAATTTGTTTCTGAGTTGGGAGTTGTTCCTAGCGTTGAAGAGCCTATTATGTTGTATTGTGATAACAACGCAGCAATAGCACAAGCCAAGGAACCTAGGTCTCATAAAAATTCCAAACATGTCCTACGGCGCTTTCATCTGATTAGGGAGATTGTTGAAAGAGGAGATGTCAACGTCGAGAGAGTTGACACACATAACAACGTAGCAGACCCACTCATAAAGCCACTTTCTCAGAGTCACTTTGATCGTCATAAAGACAGGATGGGTATTAGATACCAGAGTGATTGGATTTAGTACAAGTGGGAGATTGAAAGAGATATGTCCTAAGTCCAATCATGTATGAGGATTTAGGAATAACTTTTTATGTAATCTGTTTTGATTTCATTGATATTAATAAAAGACTTGTTTTGTTTTTATTACAGGCCATATCTATTTAAGTGTTTAAATAAGATATACCATAGTTTAGAGTAAAGCTTTTTATGGATTATGATGAGATCATAATAGTGAGACCTAAAAAGATGATAACTCTAAACTTAAATAGTTCCTGGTCATAGGATTACTAACTGGTAATTAATAATCCACAAAGATCGGTACATACTATGTTTGCTTCATTATGAAGGATATCTGTTCTCATAGATATTTGTGTGGTGACACTATAGCTAGTATGTAGGTGCTTATTATAGAATAAGTTCACTGAATATGACTCGCACAGCTGAACAACTGACGGAGTTCACTCACGTGTCAGCAGTTGTTCACATAGTGATAGTTGTACAAGTATCCTTAGACTTGAGGTCATCATAGTCATCTTGTGTACACTGAACTATGCTTTGGTTTAGTTCTTAGTCTCCAGGGACAAATATTAGGGCTCTACTGGGTATAGGAATTTGTACACGAAGATAGTGTATGATCAATAAAGGATCTACCCCTTCCAGTGAAGGAAGAGAATGTTCAAGGCTGATCCACTTATGCTAGTTCAGGAATCTCTTGCCAGAGTGAATGAAATTAGAAAGGAGTTTCTAATTTACATAGAACTGAGCATAGTAAATGGGAAAGCAAATGATTAAATTAGATAGGCTTGACACAAGATCCATGCCTTGTATTTAATCAGGACATTGGAGGGTAGAAGGAGTTAATTGTACGGTGACTATTCACTGAATAGGTTCTTGGTATTCTAAGCAGTGAATTCGTATTATCCGGATAGTCGCGATATGCTGAGAAGTATCCCTCACGATGTAGAATAAATATGATTAATTAATTAATCATATTTAATAAATTAGAGAATTTATATAAATAATGATAAAATAGTTTTATTATTATTTATTTCTACTACCGGCTTAATATTGAACCTATAGGGTCACACCATAAAAGAGAATGATTTAATGGTGGAGGAATTAATTAATAATGGCTAATAATTATTTATTTATGAAATAAATAATTAATTGGTAAATTTAATAATTGATTAAATGAGATTTAATTGATTATAAATTAATTAAGAAAAGTTCTTAATATTATTAATTAAGAATTTAATTTTTTGGAAATTAAATCAAGAGAGAGAATTATTTCTAAAGTGTTTAGAAAAAGGATTAATAATTAAAAGATGTTTTAATTATTAATATGAATAATAAAGGGTTAATAATAATAATATTTTATGGGAAAATTTCAGCTGAAAATTTTGCCTATAAATATACTATTATAAACCCTATTTTTATTCCAACCCAAAATTTTAGAAAAACCTAATTCTCTCCACCTCCTTCTCCTCCTTAGCATCGTTTTCTTGGTGGATACCGGTGGAGTGCTTCACGTTTGAGGAGCAGCTGCTAAGGATCTCCGATCGTTGCTTTTGGATCACTATTAAAGGTTAGTAATCGATTCATATGTTTTAATCACGATTTATATGCTTTTATTTGGATTTTATATGTGTAAAAGTGTTTTGCCATGCTTCCGCTGCGATTAAAATCCAACAGTTTGGTGGCCTTATAAGGTTAAAAACCATGATTCTTGTACTCAGTTTGTAACCATTGTTGACGACTTCAGTCGTTATACTTGGGTTCATTTGATCAAATACATGTCACAAGTTGCTTCTGTTTTGTCTTCTTTTGTGACTTATGCAGAGAAACAGTTTTCTACGAAAGTGTTGGCCATTCGTTCGGATAATGCCAAGGAATTTACTGAAGGGGTTTTAAAGTACTTTCTTCAATCTAATGGAATTGTTCACCAAACAAGTTGTAGCTATACGCCTCAACAAAACGGTGTTGTTGAAAGTAAGCACCGCCACTTGCTGGAAACAACACGAGCTCTACACTTTCAGTCTAATCTTCCATCACATTTTTGGGGTGAGTCTATTCTATGTGCAACATACTTGATAAATCGCATGCCATTAAAGAGTAATGACAATGGCTCCGTTTTTTAAACTTTACAAGCATTCACCTCAGTTAGATCATCTACGGGTGTATGGTTGTCTTTGTTATGTGTCTACTGTTAAAGTTCATCGCACTAAATTTTCCTCGTGTGCTAAGGCCTGTGTCTTTATAGGATATCCAGCTCATCAGAAGGCTTATAAAGTACTAGATTTAGCCAGTTCAGAGATTTTTGTTTCACGTGATATTGTTTTTCACGAACATCACTTTCCTTTCCACATATTAGCTCATCATTCTTTAACAAAAAATCAATTTCTTTCATCCACTTTTGTTCCTGTATTGGGTACTTCTTCACATCCCTCTTTATTTGATGAAAATTTACACTCTTCTACTTTAAATTCACTTCCTAATCCATCTCCTGACAACAATTTGCAAACATTTCCTTTATCACCTTCTTCTTCGTCTAGTTCTGATTCAGATAATAGTACTCATTCTCTCGTACATCACGATCCTCATCAGTCTACAATCTCCACGATCAGATATTCTACTCGCCTTAAGAAAGTTCCATCTTATCTTACCTCTTACCATTGTAATCTTGCTTCTCTAAACACACCACCAACTCACTGGTGTAATATCATTAGTTATGATCAAATGCCTAATACACACAAAGCTTTTCTTGTTCATCAAGAATCTGTGGTTGAACCAACATCTTATACACAAGCTTCTAAACAACCATTATGGGTCAAAGCCATGACCAAAGAAATCAATGCTTTAAATGCCAATCACACATGGGACCTGGTTGATTTGCCTCCTGGTAAACGTTCGATCGTCTGTAAATGGGTTTATAAAACCAAACTAAATGCTGATGGATCTCTTGAACGTTGCAAAGCTCGCTTAGTTGCCAAAGGCTTTACCCAGCAATATGGTATCGACTACAACGAGACTTTTTCTCCAATCATTAAAATGAGCTTTGTGCGTTGTTTATTGGCTTTAGCAGCTAGCAGAAAATGGACATTATATCAGCTAGATGTCAATAACGTGTTCCTACACGGTGATTTAACCGAGGAGGTCTATATGACAGTTCCACCAGGTATTTCTCACAAACCAAATCAAGTATGTCGACTACATAAATCGTTGTATGGTCTTAAGCAAGCTTCTCGCAAGTGGTTTGAAAAACTTGCCAGTGAACTTATATATCTTGGTTACTATCAGTCCAAAAATGACTATAGTATGTTTGTCAAGAAATCTGGTTCTACCATCACCATTGTTGCGGTTTATGTCGATGATATTGTTGTCACTGGTGATAATTCTGCTGACATTACCAGCGTTAAACTTCATCTTCGTCGTGTTTTTAGCATTAAAGATTTGGGCATCCTTCATTACTTCCTGGGTATTGAAGTTGGCTATGTCCACGAGGGCATTATTCTCAGCCAACAAAAATTCACTAAAGACATCATACTAGAGTGTGATTTTGATCTTACTAAACCTGCGTCTACTCCTTTACCTTTACACTTAAAGTTGTCAGCCACTTCTGGTGAACATTACTCACGTCCTGATCATTACCGTTCATTGGTTGGAAAACTTAATTACCTTACTCATACGAGACCCGATCTTTCTTATGTTGTGCAGACCTTAAGTCAGTACATGCAAACACCTCGTGTTCCTCACTATGAAGCTCTATGTCATACATTACGTTATGTTGGTCATTCGGTTGGACAGGGCATTCTTTTGAATGCAGCTGATAGACTTACGCTACAAGCATTTTCAGATTCTGATTGGGCCTCGTGTGTTGACTCTCGCAAATCTGTCACAGGTTATATCACGTTACTTGGCAACTCTCCCATTTCCTGGAAATCAAAAAAATAGTCTACGGTTTCACGTTCATCTGCAGAGGTTGAATACCGTGCCATGGCCTCTGCAGCTTCTGAAGTTACATGGTTAGTTCGATTGCTTGAAGAACTTGGAGTTACAAATCTCAAGCCTATCACACTTCATTGTGATAACCAATCTGCCTTGCATATTGCCAAAAATCTGGTTTTCCACGAACGAACCAAGCTTATCGAGCTTGATTGTCACTTCACCCGTGACAAGGTCCTTGAAAGCCTTCTCCAGCTTTCTTACTTACCAACTCAACACCAATTGGCTGATGTTCTCACTAAAATCATCCCATCTCCGCAGTTTAAAGATCTTTTATCCAAGCTGGGAATGTCTCAGCCTCTTGATTTCCAGGCTTCTCCATCTCCCAACTTGAGGGGGGGGTATTGGTTAATATATTGGCATCTCCAGCTCATCAGCTCACAACTTCACCTCAACACTTACTTATGATGTCAGCTATTTAACAGAATGAGTACGTGGCACAACAGATTGATATATATAGATAGATAGAATAGATTGTAAAGTTAGTTAAGCAATCATTTTTCTGTTTTAACAAAGACAAGCACAATGCTGTATATAGTTTTTTCTGAGTTCTTTCTTGGCTTTGCTTAGTTTCTCAAGACCAATGATGTAGAGTAGTAAACTGATTCATATCAACGATGATAACACGTTCTTAACTCACTTTTGTTGTAATGATATATGTACACGTTAAGATCAGTTAGCTATAATAGGCTGCGGTCCACAGATGTCAACAAAAAAATGTAGTCAGCAAAATGTTCACAGATAGACAACTAAACATAACTAGCATACAAATCTTGCGAGGCACGGTTATTTTCTACATTTTTTTATACAATTATATTAGTAAAAATTTTGATCGTTTTCTTATTGATAAAAATTGTATAATTTCTAAAATATATCAAATACAAGTTGAGTATCTATCAATGTGTATGATTTTCATGTAAAATATTAATAACGTTCATAAAATTTTTAATATATCTCATTAATCATAATACATATTTTCTTGTTTGTGTCGTGTAATTTGTATTTACTAAATGAATACAAGCAGGTGTTTAATGTATGTGTATAAGGAAAAAATTGAAGTTAATCCATCAAATATTATTAATATGGTTGTAAAAAGAAACTAAAAATTAACATATATGTATGTTGCAGAGTCGAGTATTTTTTTTGAATTTTGGTCAAATAAACCCGGAATAATAAGATATTTTATTACTCAGGTCATTACTAATTTACAATTACCTTACTTAATTTAAAAGGATTAGTAATACAAAATTAAAGTGGTCAATCGTAATTTTCAACAAAATAGAATTTACACTACAATTAATATAATTTTTATTTTTTTAAGAAAAATTATTTTTTTAATTCAACATTTATTTTAATTTAATATCATTGTTAATGTCTTAATTCATTAACTAAAGTTGATGTCGGCCATATACTTTGCTTTTAATCCTCTCTATTATACAAAATTAATTTTATAAGATGTTAGATAATTGTCAATTCATAAATTAAAATTGACATAATCTATTTAGTTTTTAACAAATTGAAAAAAAAACTTAAATTTAATTGATCATTCTTATTTGCGAGATGAAAAACTTTTGTTATTTTCTTCTAGTATATATATCAATAACTCTGAAATGCACCATTAAAATTGAATTTTTTAATATTGGTAAAGATAAAGTCACATGTGTGCGTTTATGTAAATTATTATGTATTATATTTTCGAGTAAATTATGTTGGTCTCGTTTATTTATATGCTAGATATCTTGATCATGTATATACCTAATTGTTATTCAGTAAATTACTGAAATAACATGTATTTATAATTATTCTAAAATTATAATTATTTAATAAATAAATTACAAATATTTATATATCGTAGCCGTAGTAGCACTGACAATCAAACAATATTTAATTTTACTCAACACAGCATCAGTAATGGATGTGACATAAAAATAATTCATATATCGTAAAGATTAACTATTGATATTCAGAATTATTTTTTTTCAAGAAGCTGAAGATAAATTTGTACTAATATCATCATTCAAATTATTTTGAAGTTTCTTTCATATATGATTCTAATATTTTTTTATAATAATTTGATAACATTGTATATTATTTTTCTAAAATTAAATATTTTCAATTTAATAATTTTTTTTAGAATATTAGTTGAACTTGTTAATCCTTTCAAAATATCGACTGATATTAATTTTTTTTATTTACATAACATAACATGAATTAAATCAAATAGTACAATACATTATAGTTTTAACCTTTTTCAAATAATTCAAAACAGTTATATAATAATTTCCAACACTAAATATTTTTTTGTAAATTTATTATTGCTAATTTTTAATATTTTTTTTTAAAATATTGAATTCTATAATTTTCAAGTTTCTTATATATATATATACATATATATATATATATGAGTTAAGTTTTATTGAGCGCTTATTTTTAGTTGAGTACGGGAGTTCATACATGTTCTGCAAATAAAATAATATAATTTTTTTTGTAAAACGTATTATAATGGGAATCATGTTCTACAAATATCACTATTATAATAAATATCTTGCAAATCTGATACATTTGATAAGTTGAATATTGCACAACATATGATTTTATAGAACATGATTAGTTTGAACAACATACGTATTCACGTTGTAGAACACGTAAATATTCAACTTGCTAAACATTAATGATATAACACCATAACACACGTTTATATCATGTAGTTTATTATTTTAGTTTTTAAATTATTAGAAACATAAAACCTCAACCATTAGATTGGATTATAATACAAAGTTATGATTTTGGATTCTAGAACTCCGCAAAAAATAGGGACTTTATGTATATGATTATTAATAATAATCATATCAAATTCAATAATATAAAATTTAGGATTTGTCTCACAAATAGTTGAATATAAATATATATTTAATTAAATAATGCAATATATAAACTATTATTTTATGAAGAGGCATCATATGTCTTACCATTTTTCAAATAACATGTTAATGAAAATTATTAATTTTACTTTATAGTTGTAGTTTAATTTTTTCTAAAGAGAATGAAAAAAACAGGACTTTAGGAGCACCTCTTTATAAGTTCACCATCATTGAATAATATTTTAAACCTAATTTTTTTAAAGTGAAACATTAATAAATAAATCATTTTAGTACATCTTTGTAGTTTTAACGAAACTTGTGATATCTCATGTCAAATTTTGAATATATTTAAATATTGGGTCAAGTTCCAAATGTAATAATGTAAAACCAATTAGTTAGTAATTTTGATATATAATATCAATTGATTTGATTGTATAAAAACCTCAAAAATATTAATTTTTATTAATATAAGATATTATAAAATTTATCCTTATTGGTAAAATATTCTCGTCGAACTCGTAATTTAAATTTATTAAACCTAGATAGTGATGATGTATTTTCGGCTGAGTCATATAGTCAAATTTCGAGTATTTTTTAAAATAGGTAAAATTCTGATTTTGAACCTAGTAATTTTGATACATATTATCAATTGACTTGATTCTATACAGACCCCAAAGATATTATTTTTTACCAATATAAGATATCACAAAACTTTTGTTTGTTGGTAGTCGAACTCATAATTTAAAAAGTCTTTTCTATAGAATTGAACTCTTCTAGTCTCTTGTTACGCTTGTCACCTTTTTACAAAAAATAACTTATTTTTATGAATTCTGTACCGTACAAAACCGGCAAAACTTCTAGTATCTTCTATACTACCTCCGTCCCAAAATACAAGTCCCTTTGACTTTTTACGCGTATTTTAAGATTTATAAAAGTCATAACTGCGCATATATATTTTTTCTAATTATTCTTGGCCATCATAAACTTGGCCACAAAAAAGAATCAATATTAGATTGAATCTCATATTCAGCTGTCGTGCAGGATGGACAAAAAAATAAAGAGGCGTACAAGATTTTTTTGTGCCAATATATTATGCGTCAATTCATACCATTACACATATTTGGAGCAATCAGTGTCTGCTTCCAGCTGACCGCAGCAGGCAAATTACGAAAATGCAATTTCCTACCCTTACACCTTACCTAAAGATTTTAAAACATTAACTTTAACATTTGACAGAAATATGCATCCCTCAAATAAAAATTATGCTTCCAACACATGCAATTTAGATTTAATGACCACGTCGGTTCTCCGGCAATGGATCTGTAAAATGATAAAAAGCATCAGATTCTTTAACCTCATCGATACTCCGCTTACAACATGGTGATCGATGCAGACCTACCCCAGATCCAGCTATATTTTTCTGACACGTGGTTATAATATCCATTACAATGTCAACTGATTCCAAACAGCTCACCAAGTAATAAACATGACAACCAACACTATTTAGTACAATAATTTAACCTTACCAGCACGGCTAGTTGGGAGATCAGACCGAATGATGACTTCAATGAAAAAGATGGAGCTAGAGGAGATAATTGCACCTTCTTCCATACTATCCCTGTACATTACAAGATATATACATGATGTGACATTAGGCACAACAATATTCTCTATAGTTGTTCCCAAAATTAGAGTTTGCTCAAATTAAAGTACGTAAAGCCTGTCGAAAAGGAAAAATGAAAAGATTAAGTCACAAGTCAAAAAATGTGAATTCCAAAAGTGCACCATTGCAACTTATTCACATGGACTTATTTGGGCCAGTAAATGTCTTATCAATTTCAAGGAACAAATATGCACTTGTGATGGTGGATGATTTCTTAAGATATACTTGGGTTGAATTTATGCACTCTAAAGATGAAACTCCACACATCATAATTGATCACATAAAGAATTTAGAAACACAGGCTGAAGATCAAAACTGTGTAAAGAGATTGAGAAGTGATAATGGGACAGAATTCAGAAATACAACATTGAGTGAATTCTCCCAACTAACCGTGCTGGTAAGGTTAAATTATTGTACTAAATTATTAATATATATCACTAATATATATATATATATATATATCTATTGAAATTAATACTCGAAATCGTATAATATAATATAATTATATATAAATTTAATTTTGTATCAATAATAAATAATTTATATAAATTTATAATTTATATACACTACGCCATAGATGGCCTAACTGAACATTGGAGGGGGGTGTTACTATAGATTATATTACTATAGATGTGAAAGTTTCACCCTATCACAACACTTGCACTATGCGGGTTACTAAAGTTATAGTACTGTGTTATTATAGGCCACTGAGGTGTTATGTAGATGTAACATGATACAATATGTTGTTATAGACTAAGAATGAAAGAAAATTTAAATTTAAACTAAAAAAAAAATATTTTTATAAATATTTGATTTGGATAAATAATTCATGAATTTATCTTTAAAAAGTATTATTTTATAAAATATTTGGTTTATAAACATTTTGTAAAATCTTGTCAAATAAATGATTTATTTAAATTTTCAAAATATTAAACTCATATATATATGTGGATTTAAAGTTAATAAATTTTACTTAATTAGTATATCAATTAATTTTTATTGAAGTAACTAATACTTTTTAAATATAAAATAACATCATAAATAGTTTTAAAATTACAAAAATTAAATAAAATAATAAATTATTGTAATAATTAAAATGAGTGTAATTTCAAATTCATATCATAAAATTAAAAAATTGATGTAAAAAACCGGTTCGTACGGAAACCGTAAAAAATTCGGACCGAACCGCTCATTCGGGACCGGTTCGTACGGAAACCGTAAAAAATTCGGACCGAACCGGGCCGGTTCAAACCCGCACAGCTCGGTAAATTAGGTGAACCGAACACGAATACCAATTTTAGAACCCGGGACCGCACGAGCCCGCACGAGCCAAGCCCGCACGAGTCGCACGGCAAGCCAGCTCGCACAGCCCGCACGAGCCCGCACAGCACGCCCGCGGGTGTGCCTCATGCGCCAACGTCTTCCTCCCTGCTCTGCTCCCTGCTCTTCTTTCTGTCGGCGGAGAATAGTCGCCGGAGCAGTCGCTGAAAGGAGTGGAGTTGTTGCTGTTGGGACTCCCGAAGCTTCGCTGTAAATGAGTGTAATTAGACTGGAGCTTGTTATCCATAACCGGAGTTTGTTATTATAGCCGGCGAGTTGTTGTCAAAACGATGTCATTTTAATAGTTGTGGGTTTTGATATATGTTGAATAAAATGGAGGGGGGGCATGTAAAACGAGGAGGGGGAATTATAAAGAAGGGGTTTGGGGTATGGGGGGATGGGGGTGACACGTGGAAAGGTAGGGGGAGGAGATTGACACGTGTCAACGGTTGGGATATAAACGCCCAACTCACGAATCCAGCCCGCACACACGGCTCGCCCAACTCATGAATCCAACCCGCACAGCCCGCACACACATCTCGCCCGCGAATTTGTTCGGTTTGTTCGGTTCGGTTACGAGCCCTGTTTTAACGGTTCAAACCCGGCCCGAGCCCGGTTCGTAATTCAGCGGTCCGGTTCAGTGTTTAAATACGGAGTGTTCAACCCGTGTGCGGCCCGGCCCGGCACGCACGGACCGCACATGTGGCCAGCTCTAGCTGCCACTATTTTGACAAAGCGGGAAGTGAAAATTTCAGACAATAATAATAATAGAGGGGGAAACCAATTTGGGGAAATTACTTCATACTCTCCTTCACTCCTTACAATTTGGGTTAAAGCTCTCTTATGGGTTCGGAGTTGCTTTCAAGCCACACATTTGAGCAATAGATTCAAAGATTTCAAGGGTTTGTATATTGTTTTAAGGTATAACTCTCTTCTTTTATCTATTTAAACTATATCTCTCACTCTCTCTCTCTATCGACCTATTTCACTCTATCTCCCTCTCTCTCAGGCTCTCAATTTTGGGTATTGGAGTTTTGTGCAATCATTATTTGTCCAGACAGTATTCTTCATCATGTATCTGAAGCTAAGTTTGTTTTGCCATACCAGTTTTCTTCTTGCTTTTACTCATAAACACGATTTAGTATTTTAAAGTTCAATAAGTGAATATTGAATATCATATTAATCATCCGTTCGCCAAATTTAATTTCTCCTCACTGTACAGGTGACAGGTTATGCTACCTACGCAGCTGCATATAAAAGGCTAGAAGACGAAGAGGACGCCATTTATGGCATTTCTCTACTTGATGCTGCTGCTGAGCAAATGGAGAGGACTGCCTTTGATAAAACTGATGAACCTGAAAAAGGTAAATACTAGGGATTTATTGGAGATGGGCCCTTTTGTGTTGTTTTTCACTCTGTTGTGTACTTTTTTGTGTTTCCAAAAACTAAAATGCACTTCAGGGGAAAACTGTGTGGACCCTACCAGAAATGTTGTACCTTCATCGGAAACTTCCTTGCAGACTCTTTGTGTTGATAAAAGTGCACAAGTATCATCGAAGCTCAAGCTGCAATTGTTCCCAGTTGATGAAACTACTCGACGAGCATTAGAAAAGGTAGATGCAAAAGTTCAATTGTTTCAAAAGTTTAGATTCTACCTCTTATAGCAGTTCTAATGCTACTTAATTCTGCTAAAACATCGAGTATACCTGCTTTGTCTTTGTATCATTTATGTCCAGGAAAATTAGATAAATATAGGTATACTGAATAATTTGCTTATAGGATGATCACAATCCATACTTAGAGCTCTTTGTCCATGATACTGAATATTAGAAAAATGTGTATCATATCAAGATCTCTTTGTCTATGGCTGCCTCTGTCTTGGTGTGTATTTTTCAGTCACGTTTGTCCCTTAAACCTAGCAACTGTTGTTATCAGAATTCATTAACTGGTGAGTATATTCTGATTACTAGTATGCGTTGGTTCAAATTCTTCAAAATTGTTTTGGCAAACTGATAAGTGGCATTTTATACCACTTAGAACGTCTTAAAATGGCTTAAATTGGTGTCTTGAAATCAAGTATTTTGTGTATTTGATGCGTTTTTCTAGTGTTTATGCATTTCAGGGTATTAGTTGCATTTCGGAGGAGGAATCATCAAGAATAAGCCTTGGCATGTGTTCACCATTGCGAGAGGAAAAGAACGGGCAGATTACGGCGAAGAAACGGAGCAAACCTGGAATTTTTCCAGTAGGGTCCTGCGCGCCCGCGCAGCAATGCTGAGCGGCCGCGCAGCAGCCTTGCGCGCCCGCGCAGAAATGCTGAGCGGCCGCGCAGGGTCGGGGAAAAAGCTGAATTATTTTAGACTTCTACTTCTGTTTGGCTTCCAACTTCTATGTAATCTGAGTTTTATGGGACTATTATATAAGTAGATTTGAGACGTTTTCATAGGGAATAAGAAGGAGATTGTGTTTTAGATTGTGTTTTGCGCAAGAAGCGAAGGAGATAAGGAAGAAGACTGATTTAGCACACTGCAGCGAAGAGGAAGCATATATTCTTGTGATTCTTGTTTCGTTGTAACATTGGATGCTAGTTTTCTTGCTTTGACTTATTTACTCTTGTGCCATACTCTGTTTTAATATAATTAGTTTAGTTATTATTTTCTTGTGTTGTTTATCATGATTTCATATGAACCCATGATGGCGATAAGTTCTATTATGGGCTAATCGTGATCATGGGGTTGCAACGGATTTATTATGAAATTCTTTAGTTAATTGTTTAATACTTTAGTGTGTGATGATTGCATGATATCTAGTATTGGTTGTGCGTATTCGTCTTATGTACGTCGCGAATATATAAGATAGGGTGTTAATCTCTTGTGAAGCGACGGTGGATCTTGAGATTTAGAACTTGCCATGCTAGCATAGGTTCATGTACGTTGTGCATGATTAGTGGGTAATTCTAATAGTTTTATTTGCCCTATGTAATCAAAAGGAATAACTTGTGCTTAAATCGTTGTGTTGTCAATTTCTGTAGACATATAGGAACTCAACATAATTGATGACTATTCAACTTCTATCTTAATTGTGGATGTTTGGTAGAATGGTATTAGTACAATGAAAGTTGGCTTTTATCAGTTCCGTGTTATTCGATTAATATCATCACTGTCACATGCTAAAGGTAATAACAATGGCTATAGAAGGAATTAATAATGAAGTTGTGATCTCATGAGTGTTTTATTATTGATAAATTGAAGTGTTAGTTAAGTGGTTAATTAAGTAGTTAATTATAGTTAATATTTAATCAACAATTTTAAGTGTTATCTTAACATTGAGAAGTAATCATACATTGGTGAGTGAGTTTAATTAGACAATAACTTAGTCTGAGTCTCTGAGGGAACGAACTAGAAAGTATTCTATATTACTTGCGAACGCGTATACTTGCGCGAATATTAGTGCATGTTTTCGCCCTAACAAGTTTTTGGCGCCGCTGCCGGGGACTCGGCATATTTGCTTAGTTTATGTACTTACCATCATTGGTCATTAGGACTCAGTGATTAGGACGCAGTAGTTAATTACTCTTTTCGGTTGTGTTTCAGGTACTTTAGCAAGCGTTTATGCAAACTCGTTCTCGTGCTCGCAAGAGGACCTTAGATACAGCTGAGGAGAAAGACGAAGTTCTTGATACTCCGGAGAAGTTAGATTTTGAGGATTCGGATTCAGGAACTGAGCAGAAAGAACCAGTAAATATGGGAGATCATATTGTTCAAGCTGATCCAGCTCTTATGGATTTTTCTCGGCCTAAAATTGATGACATTCAGTCAAGCATCCTTCATCCGGCTATTCAAGCTAACACCTTTGAAATCAAGCCGGGCACTATTCAGATGGTGCAGAATTCTGTTTCTTTTGAAGGAGCGGCAACTGAAGACCCCAACATGCATATAAGGAATTTTGTCGAGATCTGCAGCACTTTTAAGTATAATGGCGTGACTGATGAGGCTATCAAGTTGAGGCTTTTCCCATTCTCACTGAGGGATAAGGCTAAAGACTGGTTACATTCTGAACCAGCTGGGTCCATCACTACGTGGCAAGATCTTGCGCAAAAGTTTCTGGTGAAGTTTTATCCAATGGCAAAGACTGCTGCTATGAGGAGTGCTCTTACTCAGTTTGCGCAGCAACCTACAGAATCTATGTGCGAGGCTTGGGAACGCTACAAGGAAATGTTGAGAAAATGTCCACATCATGGAATGCCGGATTGGATGGTAATCCCTGGTTTTTATAATGGTTTGGGGGCCCAATCTCGGCCCATGCTCGATGCAGCAGCTGGAGGTGCCTTATGGGCTAAAAGCTATACTGAGGCGTATAATCTTATCGAGACGATGGCTGCAAATGAGCATCAAAACCCAACTCAGAGGATGACGTCAGGCAAAGTAGCAGGTATTCTGGAAGTTGATGCAGCCACCGCTATTGCAGCCCAGCTCCAAGCGCTATCAATGAAGGTTGATTCTTTGGCTACGTATGGAGTTAATCAAATAGCTATGGTTTGTGAGCTTTGTGCAGGTTCTCATGCTACGGATCAGTGTTCTCTTGTCAACGAATCTGTTCAGTATGTGAATAATTATCAGCGACAACAGCAGCCTGTGCCAGCGACCTATCATCCTAACAACAGAAATCATCCAAATTTCAGCTGGGGGAATAATCAGAATGCTATTCAGCCAACATATCAGCAAGGAGTAAGTAAACAGTTTAACCCACCTGGATTCCAGCAACCACAGCAGTATGCTACAAGGCAATCATATCCTCAACAGGGAAGTGCAGCTGCACCTACTAGTGCTGATTTTGAGGAACTTAAGCTGTTGTGCAAGAGTCAGGCGGTTTCTATCAAGACCTTGGAAAATCAAATCGGTCAATTAGCCAATGCAGTGCTCAATCGTCAACCTGGCACTCTTCCCAGTGACACGGAAGTACCGGGCAGGAAGGAAGCTAAAGAGCAAGTCAAGGCTATTACCTTAAGGTCTGGAAAAGTAGCTGATGCTGAAAAGGAAAAAGAAGTCGAAGCTGAAGTTAGAGATGAAGAATCTAAGCAAAAGGAGAAAGTGGCGGAACCAAAGAAGACTACTGTTGAACACACTCTGCCTGAGGCTAATACAGGGGAGAAACAGCTCTATCCTCCACCACCTTTTCCTAAGAGATTGCAGCAACACAAGCTGGATAGACAGTTCGGGAAGTTTCTGGAGGTGTTCAAGAAACTTCACATCAATATACCTTTCGCTGAGGCTCTAGAACAAATGCCTAGTTATGCGAAGTTTATAAAGACTATTCTTTCAAGGATGGTGAAACTGGATGACCTTGAAACCGTTGCTCTCACGGAAGAATGCAGCACTGTTCTGCAGCAAAAGTTACCACCAAAACTGAAAGATCCAGGAAGCTTCACCATTCCTTGCACCATTGGCAATCTAACTTTTGACAAGTGCCTTTGTGATTTGGGAGCAAGCATTAATCTGATGCCGTTGTCGATCTTTAAAAAGCTGGATCTGCCTGATCCAAAACCCACATACATGTCGCTATAATTGGCGGACCGTTCCATTACTTACCCAAGGGGCATAGTTGAGGATGTGCTCGTCAAGGTGGATAAGCTCTTCTTTCCTGCAGATTTTGTTATTCTGGATTTTGAGGAAGATAAGAAGATTCCTATAATCTTGGGGAGGCCTTTCTTGGCTACTGGCCGTACCTTGATAGATGTGCAAAAAGGGGAACTTACTATGCGGGTCCAAGATCAGGATGTGACCTTCAACGTATTCAAGGCAATGAAATTCCCTACAGAAGATGAGGAGTGTTTAAAAGTGGATGTGATTGATTCCGCAGTTACTTCGGAACTCGATCACATGCTAATGTCTAATGCATTGGAAAAGGCCTTAGTGGGGGATTTTGACAGCGATGATGAAGATAGCAACGAGCAATTACAATATCTGAACGCTTCTCCATGGAAGCGAAAGCTCGACATACCATTTGAATCTCTTGGTACTTCTGACCTTAAGAATGCTGAAGGGAAGCTCAAACCATCAATAGAGGAAGCACCTACCTTGGAGCTCAAACCATCAATAGAGGAAGCACCTACCTTGGAGCTCAAACCATTACCTGAACACTTGAGGTATGCTTTTTTAGGTGATTCATCTACGTTACCTGTTATTATTTCAGCTGACCTTTCAGGTAGTGAGGAAGACAAGCTCTTAAGGATTTTGAGAGAATTCAAATCGGCTATAGGATGGACCATAGCAGACATCAAGGGGATAAGTCCTTCATATTGTATGCATAAAATTCTGTTAGAGGAAGGTAGTAAGCCAACTGTGGAACAGCAGCGAAGACTGAACCCGATCATGAAGGAGGTGGTGAAGAAAGAAATTCTGAAATGGCTAGATGCAGGCATCATTTATCCTATTTCTGACAACTCGTGGGTGAGCCCCGTGCAATGTGTACCTAAGAAAGGAGGTATCACTGTGTTCGCAAATGAAAAGAATGAGCTCATCCCTACTCGAACAGTTACAGGATGGAGAGTATGTATGGATTATAGAAAATTGAACAAAGCCACAAGGAAGGATCACTTCCCTCTCCCATTCATTGATCAAATGCTTGACAGATTGGCGGGACATGAGTATTTTTGTCTTCTGGATGGTTATTCCGGGTATAATCAGATTTGTATTGCACCAGAGGATCAGGAAAAGACTACCTTCACTTGTCCATTTGGCACATTTGCTTTTCGTAGAGTTTCGTTTGGGTTATGTGGCGCCCCGGCCACCTTTCAGAGATGTATGATGGCTATATTCTCTGACATGATTGGAAATAACGTCGAAGTGTTCATGGATGACTTCTCCGTCTTTGGACACTCATATGATGAATGTTTGAATAATCTGCGCGCCGTACTCAAAAGATGCGTGGAAACTAATTTGGTGCTTAATTGGGAGAAATGTCATTTTATGGTGCGTGAAGGCATTATCCTTGGGCAAAAGGTCTCTAGCAAAGGTCTGGAGGTGGACAAGGCCAAGGTGGGAGTCATTGAAAATCTTCCCCCACCTAATTCGGTGAAAGGAATCCGTAGTTTTCTCGGTCATGCGGGTTTTTATCGGCGATTCATCAAGGACTTTTCAAAGATATCTAAGCCGTTGTGCAATTTACTTGAGAAAGATGTGCCTTTTAAATTTGATGATGAATGTTTGGCAGCATTCGAGATTCTCAAGGAGAGTTTGATCACGGCACCAGTTATTACAGCACCAGATTGGACAGAACCATTTGAGATGATGTGTGATGCGAGTGATTATGCGGTAGGCACAGTTCTGGGACAGCGCAAGAAAAATCTCTTCCATGTGGTCTACTATGCGAGTAAGACTTTAAATGGGGCCCAATTGAACTACACCACTACTGAGAAGGAGCTTTTGGCTATAGTCTTTGGCTTTGAGAAATTTCGATCTTATCTGCTTGGTACGAAAGTAACAGTATTCACTGATCATGCAGCTATTCGCTATCTGGTTTCTAAGAAGGATTCGAAGCCGAGACTCATTCGTTGGGTGCTTTTACTTCAGGAATTTGAGTTAGAGATCAAAGATAGAAAAGGTACTGAGAATCAAGTAGCTGACCATCTCTCTAGGTTGGAGAATCCCGATTCTACTTCACAAGATAGGACGTTAATCAATGAATCTTTTCCGGATGAGCAGTTGTTTGCAATTCAGGAGGAAGAACCATGGTTTGCAGATATTGTAAACTATCTTGTCAGTAATATAATGCCGCTTAATTTGACATCCGCTCAAAAGAAGAAGTTTCTGCATGAGGTAAAGTGGTATATGTGGGATGAACCATATTTGTTTAGACAGGGAGCTAATCAGATCATCAGGAGATGTATCCCGTTCTGTGAGACGGAGGGGATATTACGAGACTGCCATTCCACGGTTTATGGTGGACACTATGGAGGTGAGAAGACGGCAGCTCGTATTCTGCAAGCAGGTTTTTTCTGGCCTACTTTGTTCAAGGATGCTCATCAGTTTGTTTTAAGGTGTGATCGTTGCCAAAGAGTGGGAAATTTGTCAAGGAAGGATGAGATGCCATTAAATGTGATGCTTGAAGTCGAGGTCTTTGATGTATGGGGAATCGATTTCATGGGGCCTTTTATCTCGTCTTGCAATAATCAGTACATCTTGCTGGCAGTCGATTATGTCTCAAAATGGGTCGAAGTTAAAGCTTTACCGACAAATGATGCAAAGGCAGTGCTAAATTTTCTTCATAAGCAAATTTTCACAAGGTTTGGAATGCCTCGGGTAATCATAAGTGATGAAGGATCGCATTTTTGCAACCGTAAGTTCACTTCTATGATGCAGCGTTATAATGTGAATCATCGAGTAGCTACTGCCTATCATCCGCAAACAAATGGTCAAGCGGAAGTGTCTAACAGAGAGATAAAGCGCATTCTAGAGAAGGTTGTTTGTCCGTCAAGGAAGGATTGGTCTTTAAAGCTCGATGAAGCTGTTTGGGCTTACAGAACAGCATACAAAACTCCACTTGGGATGTCACCGTTTCAGTTGGTGTATGGTAAGGGATGTCATCTACCGGCGGAGCTTGAGCATAAGGCCTACTGGGCATTGAAGAAATTGAACCTGGATTTAGATGCAGCTGGTAAGAAAAGAATGCTTCAGCTTAATGAACTTGATGAATTTCGACTTCAAGCATACGAGAATAACAAAATGTATAAGGAAAAGGTGAAGAGGTGGCACGATAGGAAGCTACATCCTAAGTTATTTATGCCAGGGAAACAAGTTCTGTTATTCAACTCTCGGCTCCGACTTTTTCCTGGGAAGTTGAAATCAAGGTGGTCTGGACCTTTTATTGTCAAAACTGTGTTTCCACATGGAGCGGTGGAAATTTTTGAGAATGATTCGGACCAAGCATTCAAGGTTAACGGTCAGCGGTTGAAGCACTACTATGGGGACATGGCAAACCGAGAGGTGGTTAGTGCCATTTTGTTGACTACTTGAGAAAGGTACGGAACGTCAAGCTAATGACGAAAAAGAAGCGCTGCGTGGGAGGCAACCCATGAATTGTTGTTACAGGAACCCTTAGAAGTTAATAACCTATCCAAAAACACAAAAAAATCAGAAAAAAGGGGCTGAAAAAAAAATTTTCCAGAGACCCTCTGCGCGCCCGCGCAGCTATGCTGAGCGGCCGCGCAGCTTGCTGCGCGCCCGCGCAGAAATGCTGAGCGGCCGCGCAGGGGTCGAGTTCCAGAAATTTTTTTACAGTTCAGGAAAAAAAAAAAACAAAAACACAAAAACCCATCACAGCCCATAAACCCACGAATTCTTTTCCCATTACCCCATGATTTTATCCCTCAACCCCACTTCTAATCTAATTTAACCTACTCCACACACTATATATACATACACCTATCCTACATATCTCCCACAAACTTCCTACACTTAAACCCTCTCATAAATATCAAAAATCAGTTCTTACACACTTTTATTCACAAATCAATGGCACCCAAGAGAGCACGCACTATTGACAGCAGCAGCACAGTTCCTACTGCTGATTCATCAAGGGGTACTGCTGCAAGGCCTCGGTTAACAGACAGAGCTGCGGAGGAGGAGTATACTAGGCTATTGGGGAAGCCAATTCTGAAGGAGAGGGGGTTTTTACCATCAGGGAGGGATGGTGAGTTGTTGCCCATGATTGCAGAGAAGGGGTGGATAGCTTTTTGTGAGTCACCCGAAGCAGTACCGATGAGTGTTGTTCGCGAGTTCTACGCGAACGCGAAGGATGAAAAGAATGGGTTTTCTGTAGTTCGTGGGCTGACGGTTGATTATCATCCTGCGGCGATTCGCCGTGTGATTGGACAGCGAGAGAGGAAGCCCGAGGAGGAGAACTGGAATGAAAAGACTGCTGAAGATTTTGACTTGGATTTGATTTGTGTGACTCTCTGTCGACCGGGCACAGTTTGGAACCGCAGTCCAGCCAATAATGAAATCGTCACTTTCCGGCGATCTCCATGAACAGGTATGCCCGTGCATGGAATGCATTTATATGTGCTAATATTTTGCCTTCTTCACATGCACACGAGGTCACAGTTGAGAGAGCACAGTTATTGTGGGAAATTCTGAATGAGGAATACTATGTGGACCTTGGTGTGTTTATCTACCAAGGAATTCTGAAGTTTTTGAGGGGAGCAAAGCATATGAACATCCCTTATGCATCCACGGTTACGAAGCTATGCCAAGCAGTAGGAGTGAACTGGCCGGCTCATGAGCAGTTGCAGTTGCCAGCAGCTCCGATAGATTCTGGCACTCTGAATGGGATGCAGGAGTGGACCGGTGGTGAGCCTGAGGAGCATGGGCTGGGTTATCGTCTTCCAGGAGGGCGTCCAGCACGAGGTGCTACTATGGCTAGGCCAGGGCGTGGTTAGGCTGGTTCTTCGAGAGCTCAGGAGGGTGCTGGGATGGGTGATGCCCAGTATAGGAGGCTTTCACGGCGGATGGATGTCATGTATGAGACGCAGAGCAGGTTTGCTCAGGAGCTCACCCTTGCGTTAGGGACTGCTTTTCGAGGCCTTGGAGCTGATATCCAGTGGCCAGTTTTTGGTGAGGACTCTGCATACCCGCCGCCTGATACTCCACCCACTGAGGGTGATGATGATGATGACTCCGAGTAGGTATACCCTGTGTTCCTTTCTACTACCTTCACTGGGGACAGTGAAGATTTTAAGTTTGGGGGTGGTAGTTAAGGAATATTTTGTGTGTGTCATATAGCTGCATATTCATGATAGTTAGTTCATATAGTAGCATAATTTTTGCCATATAGTTTTTTTATATAGCTTTATTTGTTTGTCATATCATATAGCTCATGCATATACCATGATCCCTTTTGCAATGATTTATCGACTGAATTATGATATTGATGCGAGTGTAGTGATAGCATTAAAGTGATATTAAGTTGTGTAGGTTGATAATACATGCTAGAAGCACTTGTATTTTCACTAAGTCTTAGAGAATGCTTAAGGGCTAGGTTGTTGTTATGATCTGATTATTTTCGAGGATAATCTATTTATTATGCTTAGAATTTGATAATAGGTTCTTAGTGGTAAAGGCATGAAAAAGAAAAAAAAATGGAGTAAAAATGGAATTTGTTGCTAGTTGTGGCTAGGCGTCAAATGGCTAGTAGCCGGCTCGCATGTTATGCGAGTAGTCTAGGGTTGAGCAAGATGGAGCGAAACGCACTTGCTCAGAAAAAAAAAAAGAGAAAAAAGAAAAAAAAAATTGCATAATTGATCAAGAGTGGGCTCTTTGGTATTCGAGTTATTAAGTTCTTAGGGGACTTTGTGCCTAGTGACCTAAGGCTTTTAGAGTCTGGGATCCGCTAACCTAACGCTCGTTACATGGATACCATTGTATAAGTCTTTTGTGGACCTCACTCATTGCACGGTCAAATAAGCATTTGAGTTGTAAATAAAAAGCACAATTCCGTGGTAAGCTCCAGAGTTCTTGTAGTGTTGTATATCACTTTGTGCCTAGAATTTTTATTCTTTGTATAATCGTAGGATTGCCTTGAAGATAGTCTAGTCATAGTAATTGGTCTAGTTCCGAAGCATATCTGTTAAGCATTTGCACACACCACGTTTCTGGCTGTATGTCCGTTTGCATGAGTTTATTGATCTTTAGTTGTCTAACTGCATTCGTTGAGATGTAACAATTTGGTTGGTTAATTGTAGTAAGGGGGATCGTTGCATTTTCTTATAGATTGCATTCATGCATATTTTTATTTGTTTTTGGAGTCTGTGATGCTTGACGACAAGCATCGATTTAAGTTTGGGGGTGTGATAAGTGGCATTTTATACCACTTAGAACGTCTTAAAATGGCTTAAATTGGTGTCTTGAAATCAAGTATTTTGTGTATTTGATGCGTTTTTCTAGTGTTTATGCATTTCAGGGTATTAGTTGCATTTCGGAGGAGGAATCATCAAGAATAAGCCTTGGCATGTGTTCACCATTGCGAGAGGAAAAGAACGGGCAGATTACGGCGAAGAAACGGAGCAAACCTGGAATTTTTCCGGTAGGGTCCTGCGCGCCCGCGCAGCAATGCTGAGCGGCCGCGCAGCAGCCTTGCGCGCCCGCGCAGAAATGCTGAGCGGCCGCGCAGGGTCGGGGAAAAAGCTGAATTATTTTAGACTTCTACTTCTGTTTGGCTTCCAACTTCTACGTAATCTGAGTTTTATGGGACTATTATATAAGTAGATTTGAGACGTTTTCATAGGGAATAAGAAGGAGATTGTGTTTTAGATTGTGTTTTGCGCAAGAAGCGAAGGAGATAAGGAAGAAGACTGATTTAGCACACTGCAGCGAAGAGGAAGCATATATTCTTGTGATTCTTGTTTCGTTGTAACGTTGGATGCTAGTTTTCTTACTTTAACTTATTTACTCTTGTGACGTACTCTGTTTTAATATAATTAGTTTAGTTATTATTTTCTTGTGTTGTTTATCATGATTTCATATGAACCCATGATGGCGATAAGTTCTATTATGGGCTAATCGTGATCATGGGGTTGCAACGGATTTATTATGAAATTCTTTAGTTCATTGTTTAATACTTTAGTGTGTGATGATTGCATGATATCTAGTATTGGTTGTGTGTATTCGTCTTATGTGTGTCGCGAACATATAAGATAGGGTGTTAATCTCTTGTGAAGCGACGGTGGATCTTGAGATTTAGAACTTGTCATGCTAGCATAGGTTCATGTACGTTGTGCATGATTAGTGGGTAATTCTAATAGTTTTATTTGCCCTATGTAATCAAAAGGAATAACTTGTGCTTAAATTGTTGTGTTGTCAATTTCTGTAGACATATAGGAACTCAACATAATTGATGACTATTCAACTTCTATCTTAATTGTGGATGTTTGGTAGAATGGTATTAGTACAATGAAAGTTGGCTTTTATCAGTTTTGTGTTATTCGATTAATATCATCACTGTCACATGCTAAAGGTAATAACAATGGCTATAGAAGAAATTAATAATGAAGTTGTGATCTCATGAGTGTTTTATTATTGATAAATTGAAGTGTTAGTTAAGTGGTTAATTAAGTAGTTAATTATAGTTAATATTTAATCAACAATTTTAAGTGTTATCTTAACATTGAGAAGTAATCATACATTAGTGAGTGAGTTTAATTAGACAATAACTTAGTCTGAGTCTCTGAGGGAACGAACTAGAAAGTATTCTATATTACTTGCGAACGCGTATACTTGCATGAATATTAGTGCATGTTTTCGCCCTAACACAAACCCTCAGTGAAAGAGGTTGATATCTTTGAGGCTGACTCTGCATCCTTACCTGATGAATTACTTTATTCTACTTGTAGTGGAAGTAGCCTGTGGATTGAGATAATTGTTTTACAACATACACTTTAGGAATAAGGTTAGCTGTCCTCTTTCAGTTTTAGTGGTTTAAATAAAATCAATGCATTAGGGCCTAATTTAGCTTGTGCCATTTTCTTTTTTTAGTAATTTTTGTTTGGTAATTTACTTTTGGTATTTTATTGTTTGTGAAAGTGATGAATTTGATGGTAAATATTTGACCCTTTTGCTGCTTAGTCGTTATTTGTAATCAGTAAGTTAGCTATAGTGTTGAGTTTTATGTGAGATTATCCAATTCAAATGTATTGGATCATTGAATACCTCAGCAATTGAGACTATAGCAACGAGCTCAGAGGTCAGCAATTGAGACTATAGCATCTGAGGGATGTTAAATTTGTATAAATTTGCAGGTAGTGATCTCATCTGGAAAGACTGTTGCTGAATTTCAGATGTTTGAAGAGATACAAAAACTCCCTTGCAGAGGATTGACTATTATATGGCTTGCTCCTTCTGAATCTGGGTTTGACATATAGAGCCGTTTATTTTGTCCTAAACTGGGGATTAATGAGGTAAGCTTTAAGCTAAACATCACGACTCAAGCTATTAAGTAACAAAAAGGGTTTATCTAAATGTTGAACATTTGTCTTGAGTGCTGACTTGTGATAAGTCGGTATTTAGATTATGGAATTGTGATATGTGGTTTTTTTGTGTTTGTGCAGGGCTATATATCTTGGGGAGACCTTTTGCGGTTATATAAGTATAAATAATAGTTCTAATTTCAATTAAGGTAATTGTATTTCTCTATCACCCTTTTTACATTCTTTTTTAAACTTGAACTTCTTACTCTTGTGCTGTTATTATATACTAGCTACATTATCGAAGACATTTAATGTCATTTGAGACAATGGTCAACAATAATGTGTAATATGGATCAGAAACATGTTAGTTACCGAATATCGTTTGTGTAATATGTTAGATATATTTGATAATGTCATGGCTAATATGTTTTATGTTTAGATTTCAGATCTTATTTGAACAGAACAAATCAGTACTTAACTGATCAGTACTTATACTGGAAGTCAGAACTTAAGGGATATCAGTACTTATGTTATCAGGAGATAGATATTAGAACTTAAGTGCTGAAGGACGATCAGATAAGGACAGTAGCTGATTAAAGTTAAGAAGATCAAGATAAACATAAGAAGAGATATGCATGAAGAAGGAATTCCGTGAAGAATGGAATACTTGGAATAGAAGATATCTGATTGATATATTTTAGGAAGCAGAATTATATTCCATATCAATTAGCGATTATCTTGTAACTGTGTAGTATATAAACACAGACATAGGGTTTACACTATAAGTGTTATCATTATCGAGAATATTATTTATTATAACCCTAGCAGCTCTCGTGATATTTTGTTCATCACTGAGAGATAACAGTTCCAGATTGTAACAGAGTTTATTGTTTAAATAAAGTTTGTTTTCTGTTACATAAGTTCTTGAAGTTTGATTTGATTGTAATAAACACTGTATTCACCCCCTCTACAGTGAAAGTGTGACCTAACAAGTGGTATCAGAGCTATCTGTTAACACACATACAGTTAAAGATCCAAACACAATCATGTCTGACACAGAAACTCCAACTAAGCCTACCAAAACTGAGGAATCATCAAAGACATCAACTCAGAGTCGATATGAGACTATCAGAGTTCCCATATTGAGACCATCTGAATATCCCATATGGAAGGTAAGGATGACCATGTTTCTGGAAGCAACAGATCCAGAATACCTTGATAGAATCAAGGAAGGGCCTCACAAACCTACCAAGCTCGCTGTTGTAGTTGCAGGTGAAGCAGCAATGACCGTACCAAAGGAAAAGAATGATTACACTGCTGAAGATATAGCATCTATTGCTAAGGATGCCAAGGTACGTCACTTATTGCATAGTGCCATTGATAATGTAATGTCAAACAGGGTAATCAACTGCAAGACTGCTAAGGAGATATGGGATGCACTGGAGACAAGGTGTCAAGGAACTGAAACAGTTAAGAAGAACAGGAAGACAATACTCACTCAAGAGTATGAACACTTTGACTCTAGGACTAATGAGTCATTGACTGATGTATATGATAGATTTGTCAAACTCTTGAATGACTTGTCATTAGTAAATAAGGAGTATGATCTTGAAGATACAAACCTCAAATTCCTGTTAGCTCTTCCTGAATGTTGGGATTTGAAGGCAACAACAATAAGAGACAACTACAATCTTGATGAAACAACTCTTGATGAAATCTATGGAATGCTCAAGACTCATGAACTTGAGATGGAACAAAGAAGCAAGAGGAAAGGAGGAAAGTCAAGGACAGTTGCTCTCAAGGTTGAAGAGGAATCCCCCAAACCACCTTCCTCAAAGAAAGATAAGGGTAAAGCTCTTATCATAAAATCTGATACTGAGTCATCAAGTTCTGAGAGTGATGATGACTCAGATTCTGAAAGCTTGCCTGAAACTGATGCTGATGAGGAGATGATGAAGCTGTGTGCTCTTATGGTGAAAGGAATCACAAAGATTGCATACAGGAAGTTCAGGAAGGGAAAGAAGTTTTCCAGGAAAGGCATAAGTTCTGATAAGAAGAATTTCAGAAGATCTGAAGGAAGAGGAGGAAAGTCTGACAGAGGAGATTACGCTAATGTTAAATGTTATAATTGTGGTGAGAAAGGCCACATATCTCCTGATTGCAAGAAGACCAAGAATGACAAAGGCAAAGCTCTTGTCACAAAGCAGAAAAGCTGGACAGACACCTCAGACTCTGAAAGTGAGGAGAACTATGCATTGATGGCAAATGCTGATAAATCAAGTTCTGAGAGCAGTTCTGAAGCTGCTGAAACAAAGGTACCTCAGACTACTTATGCTTTTCATACTGATGATATTAATGAGTTGAGAAGATATCTTAAAACCATGTTTGTTAGTTATAGAGATCAAACTTTAACATGTGAAAGATTAACTTCTGAAAATCTTGCTTTTAGGAAAAGAAATGATTTCTTAGAAAAAGAGTTAGTCATGTTTCATCAAACTCAGCAGGATAGAGATGATGCTTTTTATGTTAGGGATGAAGTGCTAAAAATGAATGAATCTCTAAAAACTGAGTTAGAAAAGGAGAGAGAGATTATCAGAACTTGGACTAACTCTGGCAAAACAACTCAAAATTTGCTAAGCAGTGGAAACTGGAAAGAGGGCTTAGGCTATGGAGAAAATAAAAAAGGAACTGTAGAAATTAAGCCTGTTGATAAGCAAAAGCCGAAGTTAAAACCTGTTAAGTTTGTAACTGAAAAATCCGAAAATGAGAAATCAGAAGTTAAAAAGGAATTAGCTTCTGACAAACTAAAACAGGAAAAGACAGCTGAAGTTAACATAGGCTTAATGACAAAGAAGCAGCTTAAGCATAAGCTGAAAGATGTTAAGAATACAAACAAGGTAAAATCACCTAGGAAAAACAGGAATGGAAAGGAAGGTGTGAATAAAAGCAATAACTATAAATCTGTTCCTGATGCTCCTAGGAAAGCATGTCATAACTGTGGAAGTTCTAACCATCTGGCTTCTTTTTGCAGGAAGAATAAGAATATTAACTCCTTATCTACAAAGTCAGGAGTTAAGAGTCAGTCTGTTAGATACAAACCACAAAATCCTTGTTTTCATTGTGGTAGTTTATGGCATTCCATTTATACTTGTAAGGAATATCATAGTTTGTACTATGATTATTATCAAATAAAACCTTCTTTAAAGAAAGTTTCTGTTGTTCCTTCTAGTATAAGTTCTGATAAGAAAACTGTTAACATAAAATCTGATGTTAAATCCGCTGCAAATGTTAACAAACCTAAAAAGGCCAAAGGATCCAAGCAAGTCTGGGTCCTTAAAACTAATAATTAGTGGTCTTTTTGATTGCAGGGCAACAGGAAAAATATTTTAGTTCTGGACAGTGGATGTTCAGGACATATGACTGGAAATAAGGCCCTGCTATCAGACTTTGTGGAGAAAGCTGGCCCAAGTGTTTCTTATGGAGATGGCAACATTGGAAAAACTTTGGGATATGGCAATATCAATCTTGGGAATGTCATTATTAAAGATGTAGCTCTGGTCTCAGGACTTAAACACAACTTACTGAGTATAAGTCAAATCTGTGACAGAGGTTATCATGTTAATTTCTTTGCAGAACATTGTGAAATAGTTAGTAAATCTAAAGGAAAAATTGTTCTAAAGGGATTCAGGCGTGGTAACATTTATGAAGCTAAGCTTTCAACAAGTTCTGATGGTTCTGCAATCTGTTTAGTGAGTAGAGCCTCAACTGAAGAAAGCTGGAATTGGCACAAGAAACTCTCTCATTTAAACTTCAACAAGATAAATGAACTGATCAAGAAAGATCTTGTGAGAGGACTGCCAAAATCAGTGTTTGTTCCTGATGGTCTTTGTGACTCATGTCAGAAGGCTAAACAAAGAAAATCTTCGTTCAAGAGCAAGACTGAATCATCAATTCTTGAGCCTTATTATCTACTTCATGTTGATCTATTTGGTCCAGTGAATGTCATGTCTATTGCAAAGAAGAAATATGCGTTGGTCATAGTAGATGAGTTCACCAGATACACATGGGTGTATTTCTTGCACACAAAAAGTGAAACTGCATCTATCCTGATTGATCATGTCAAACATCTGGATAAATTGATCAAAGATTCTGTGAAAATTTTGAGGAGTGATAATGGCACTGAATTCAAGAATTTGATAATGGAAGAGTTCTGCAAAAATCATGGAATAAAGCAGGAATTTTCTGCTCCTGGAACTCCACAGCAAAATGGAGTTATTGAAAGGAAGAATAGAACTCTAATTGAAGCTGCACGAACAATGCTTGAAGAAGCAAAGCTTCCAACCTATTTCTGGGCTGAAGCTGTGCAGACTGCTTGTTTTACTCAAAATGCAACACTCATTAACAAGCATGGAAAAACACCATATGAGATGGTGAAGAACAAGAAGCCAAATCTCAAATACTTTCATGTATTTGGATGTAAGTGTTTTGTTCTCAAGACTCATCCTGAACAGCTATCCAAGTTTGATCTAAAAGCTGATGAGGGAATCTTTGTAGGATATCCACTTTCTACAAAAGCCTTCAGAGTCTATAATTTGAGAACAAAAGTGGTCATGGAATCTATCAATGTCTCTTTTGATGACAAGAAGATCACTGGACTTGAAGATTGCATTGATCATGATAAGCTGAGATTTGAAAATGAAGATTCATATTCTGATACCTCAAGTCCTGACAGTCTAAGTTCTGATACTGTAAATTCTGATGGATTAAACTCTGATGTTATTGAAACTGTGGTGACTACGTCAAAGGAAGATGCACCAATGCAGGGGGAGCATACTCAAGATATTATTACATCTCAAGAAGCATCAGAACATACATCTGGCTCTTCAAATTCTGATTCGTCAAGTTCTGATAAGCCAAGTACTGACAGTACTGAAAATCTAAATACTGAAGGATCCAACTCAGAGAGCATAGTTTCAGGGGGAGCATCAGAAAATGAAACCGAAGACAGCATGAATCATGGGGGAGCATCCAGTTCTAGAGAAAATCTTCCATCTGCAAGGAAGTGGACAAAATCACATACACCTGATTTAATAATTGGAAATCCTAAGGCAGGTGTCAGAACTAGAACAGGTACTTCGAATGAATGTCTTTACAATTCTTTTCTCTCTCAGTCTGAGCCAAAGAAAGTGGAAGAAGCTCTTCAAGATGCTGATTGGGTGCAAGCAATGCAGGAAGAGTTGAATGAATTTGAAAGAAACAAAGTCTGGACCTTAGTGCCAAGACCCAAGAATAGATCGGTTGTTGGTACAAAGTGGGTATTCAGAAACAAAACTGACAGTGATGGCATAATTGTAAGGAACAAGGCAAGGCTGGTTGCAAAAGGATATTCTCAACAGGAGGGAATTGACTATGATGAAACATTTGCTCCAGTTGCTAGGTTAGAAGCCATAAGGATATTCATGGCTTATGCTGCTCACAAAAAGTTTACTGTCTTTCAAATGGATGTGAAAAGTGCTTTTCTCAATGGAGAATTGGAAGAGGAAGTATATGTTGAACAACCTCCAGGCTTTGTAGATTCCAAACATCCAGATTATGTCTACAGGCTTGATAAAGCACTTTATGGACTTAAGCAAGCTCCTAGAGCATGGTATGAGACTTTAGCTCAGTTTCTTCTGGAAAGTGGATTCAACAGAGGAACTATTGACAAAACATTGTTCTATCTCAACCATGGCAAGGACTTACTTTTGATCCAGATTTATGTTGATGATATTATTTTTGGGTCTCCAAATGACAAACTTTGCAAAAAGTTTGCCAACCTAATGCAGTCAAGATATCAGATGAGTATGATGGGAGAACTTAGTTATTTTCTGGGCCTTCAAGTCAAGCAGAGTGAAGAAGGAACTTTTATTTGTCAATCTAAGTACACCAGAAACTTGCTGAAAAAAATTGGAATGCAAGACTGTTCAAGTGCATCCACTCCCATGGCCACTGCAACAAAACTGGATAAGGATACTGGTAATTCAGTAGATATTACTGATTACAGAGGTATGATTGGCTCACTTCTCTATCTAACTGCTAGTAGACCAGATATCATGTTTGCTACCTGTCTTTGTGCAAGATTTCAAGCAGATCCAAGAGAACCTCACTTAACAGCTGTAAAAAGAATCTTTAAGTATCTTAAAGGAACAGCTGATCTAGGATTATGGTATCCTAGAGAATCAGATTTTAAATTAATAGGTTACTCAGATGCAGATTTTGCAGGTTGCAAAATTGACAGGAAAAGCACAAGTGGTAGCTGCCAATTTCTTGGAGGCAGGTTGGTTTCTTGGTATAGCAAGAAACAAAAGTCAATTTCCACATCAACTGCAGAAGCAGAGTATATTGCTGCAGGAAGCTGCTGTGCACAGATTCTCTGGATGAAGAATCAGTTACTAGATTATGGGTTAACGTATTTCAAAATCCCTATTTACTGTGATAATCAAAGTGCTATTGCTATGACAGGTAATCCAGTTCAACACTCTATGACAAAGCACATCAGCATCAGGTACCATTTCATCAGGGAACATGTGGATGAAGGTACAGTGGAATTGCATTTTGTTCCCACAGATCAACAAGTAGCAGATATCTTCACAAAACCACTGTGTGAAGCTACCTTTTCAAAATTGGTAAATGAACTTGGAATGATTTCAGGTTCTTTCTCTAAATCTGCTTAAACTTGTTCTATGTTATCAGACTTTATGATCAGTATTTACAGAATTAATCTCTTTGTATATTCTGTGCATTAATTGATAAATGTCTTTAAGTACTGACTGTTGTCTGATATATGTTTCTAAACTCTGATAAGTGATATGTCTGTTTCAGTAACTATTCAATCCTATGAGGATAACTGTGCTAGATACTGACCTACTAGTCTTCAATAAACAAATGATCCCATGAAAGAAGTAATTATTTCTGTGGAAATCTTATGACACAAGCAAATTCTGATATCTGAGCTTAGTTAAGTTTACTTTGTATATCTTATTACTAAGTCACAAATTAGAATAATGCTACTCATCTGTTTAAGTTCTGATTCTAGTAAAACTGCTGAATGTACTAAGTGCTGATAAACCTCACTTATCAAAAGAAGAAGAACAATAATCAAAGAATAATATCAGGTACTCCTTTGAGATCTAGAGTAAAAATGTGAAAGGGACGACCCAAGTGCATTGCTGGTATTAAGTAAATATGCATTAGAAAAGCAAAATATTTTCTTGGTGACTTTTCACACTCTATGATTACTGGAGAAATACTCTGATAATAGCATAAATTCTGATAAACAGTCGTGACTCACTTACACTGAGAAGCCTCTGTAAAATAGAATTTCAAAAGATGCATAAAATTAGCACAAAAACAGTAGAGGTGAACTCATGCATGAACTCATTTATCAGTAGGTTTCAGGATAATGACAGCTCTTTAGCAAAATTTTAATTATGACTTATTTCTAAGATGTACTGAAGTAGATCAGACTTTACTCTTTGTCTGTTATTTAGCTTAATGCACACACACATCACTCCATATGAATGATGAAATTTCTGTGGTGGTCTATGTTATTTTAGATCAACAGTCATTGTGTCACTTTTGCACAAATTCTGAGGACAAGTTCTAGTTACACGTTCTGATGATTAAGTTCTGACGTTCATAACTAAGAACTTATATGAGTATTTACTAAATAGATATTCCTTGTTCGAGTTAAGACATTATGTTCTGATGACTGTTAAGTTCTGGTATAGGTCTAAGTTCTGATTTTTCAGTCTAACCCTTTACTTGACTTATCTGTGAGTAAATTTTGGTAACAGTCTCAGCTCAATTTCGAAATGTTGAAGTGGAAGATTAATAGTCTATGGTTAAAACATAATGGCACTCGTCCTTGAACAGTTCACTCTTGTTACATGTGCACATTCCTTTTCCAATGACTGTTATTCTTTTTCAAAGTCTAGGGAGACGAGGTAGAATTAATTCTACCTGTCTGCATTCAATATCTTTGTGTCTCTTGGCATTCTCTTGCCTATAAATGCAACCACTTCACATCAGTCTTTACATCACATTCTTCTCACACACTTATCCTCCTTCTTCTTTCAAAAACACAATGGTTCGATACAACATGTTTTTGAACACACAAACCTTCACAATGGAGCTCAGTTGTGCCGAGTGGCAGCAGGAGTGGCATATAACAGCCATTCCTGAGGAGATCTGGGACTCTGTCCCACAGGAGGTGCTGGCTCACCTTCTATTCTTCGAGATGGATTACCATCGCCATCTGGAGCGCCTGGAGGAGGAAAGGCGGGAAGCTATCCGTCAGCAAGAGCGAATCATTCGACTCGCTATCTTGTTTGTCGAAGATAGGAAGAGGAGGATGACTTAATCTCGTCTTCTTCCTGTTCTTCTTCATCCTCAGCTTTGTCAGGCTTCTTAGCTAAGACTAAAGCTGTTGACGATAGGATTAGAAGCTTAGGGAAAATCTTGTATTGATGTAATTTCTATTTCATATATGTATTGACTTGATATATTAATGAAAACTGTTTTTACTTCAAGATTTTGTCTCTGAGTTATTTTATCTGTAGTGTTAAATCCTGCTTGATATTCTGATGACCATTTAAATTTTGTCTTTATTTAAGTTCTGATTCTTTGTCAGCACTTATTCATCGAAATTATCTCGGTCATTTTTAACATGATTCATTTTCAGAATATTAATGTTGCAGTGAAAAACAATTCAATCAGTGATAACGGTTTCAATTTTGAATTAAACCTGTGTCTCTTGATAACTGAAATGGTTTTTCCTTGAATCAAGGCAACTGGATAAGTAATCATTCCTGTTTTCTCGAGCCCAGTAACTATCCGTTATTACTGCATGTCTGACAGGTGTCCAACGGTAACATTTTTCTTCGAGTATAAGAACAACAGAGAGAAGATTTCTTTAATCTTTTACTTTCTTTATACTTTATCTCTCTTCTTACTTTTACTCTCTTTCTCATTCTTTCTCACGTTGGTTTTTTATACAGACATTATCTCACACACCTAACAGGCATACTTGAATTTCAATATTTTTTCACATGGCACCAAAGGATTTAATCATTGATGGAGCAAAGTTTGTTCCAAACAACTATGCTGCAATTCTTGATCATGCTGAAGCTCCATCTGAATTGCATTTTGTGCAAGATCTTCTTGCACATAGTGAGGTTGGGTACGCCTTAACTCAGCCTGAATTATTTTCAAGTCAACAAGTTCTGCGGTTCTGGAGGACTGGAGTTTATGATGATGGTGGTAAACGAGGAACTCCCAGTATTATCTTCCAAGTGGGTGATTCTTCCTATGTAGTCACTCCTGGTACAGTACGAAGAGCATTACATCTTCCAGAAGATTGTACCTTCTCTATACCAGAGGAATCAGACCTTCGGGGGTTAATGACTGATTTGGGATATGAAAAGAGTCTGACGAAACTTGGACAGTTGAAACGGGCTAATATCAGAAGAGAATGGAGTTTCTTCTTCGATTGCATCACCAAGGCTTTTGGCAACAAGTGTTCAAATTTTGATGCCATCCCAATTCTGAGTCAGCACATCGGGTATGCTATTATCCATCAAACTCATTTTGATTTTGCAACTGGAATAATTGGTTTTATTAGGGATAGGATGACAGAGGATCGAGATGTTGTTTATTTTGCTAGATTCTGTCAACTTATTTATACGTATTGTACTGCTGAACCCCAGTTAGTCAGCACTCAAACCCCACCTTTTAAGGTTGCAAAAAGGTACTTTAACGACCTGATAAATGCTGACACAAAGAAATCAATGGTGAGACAATTACAGATTCCTCAGTCTGTGAAACAGATTCTGGTAAATGCTGATCCTGCTACTTACAAATCTGTTTACTCAAATGTTCAACCAACTCACCATAACCAAAATCCATCAACCTCAGTCCCTACCTCTCATTCTACTCAACCTACCCTCAGAACTTATCTCAAATCCTATCTCTCCACTTCACAGACTGCTCAACCTTCTTCTTCAGCACCTACTGTGAAGCCTACATCCTCTAAGCCAAAGAGAACAAAGACTGTTCCTCAAACATCTCAGAAGAAGAGGAGGATTACTTTGAGAGATGAATCAGATTCTGAGGATCAGATTCCCTCTTCAGAACCTATGATAGATGAAGCTGAGAAGGCAACTTCTCAGAAGGATTCTGCAATTGGGGGTTCTAGGCTTCTCAAGAGGCTTAGACGTATGACGGTTCCTGCAACTCCCAAGGAATCCAAATCAACAAGGAAGTACAAGAAACAGAGGGCACAGAGGCCAGTTTCAGATGATGAGGAGGAAGCAGCTAAGGAAGGGGATCAGGAATCTCTGATCTCACAAGACAAGGAATTTGCTCCAGTCACTTCTTCTCCATCAACTCCATCTCAGGAACCTGTATCTGACAAGGCTAATTCACCTTCTATATCTCTTGTTGATCCAGGCACAAGTGCTGAAATTGATATTCAGAACTTGGTTGTGCCTGAAATACTTTTCTTAGAAGCTCCAACAGCAAATAATCCTTCCACAACACCTGTTACTGATGCTGTTCAAACTCCTGAGTTATCACTAACACCTTCTCTGCATCAAGATGATGATCAGATTTTAGGTGAGCATCAGGATATGGCTGTTGATCAGAACTTAGTATCAGATCAGCAATTAGAGGATGTTGAAGCCTCCATTGCTACTCATACAGTTGTCTTATCAGAAGATACTGATTCTTTAAGTTCTGATGCTGCAAATGTTGGAGATACTGGTGAAGCTGCTACAACTGTAGATGCTGATGAAGCAGGTCCTTCAGGACATACTCCTCCTAAGTCTGAACTGCTAAAGGAGTTTGTTATCAGGGATGCACCAGTACCTTGGAGTGAAACTCCTGCAGGTCAGGAGTGGACTAAGGAATGGAACTCAGTTTCATGTGTTCCAAATGCTTTACATCTTGCTGAGCACTTGACTAAAGCTGATGAAATGTTACATTCTGATGATTTTAAAATCCAGCTTAGAGTCACTGCATTGAGTACTAAACATCTATAAGGTCTTCATTCCAACACTCATGCAGAGCTACACAAGATTCAGGAGAACTTTATTAAACAGGAACAAGTTTGGAAACTTGATAAGAAAAAGTTCTTTCAACCTACCATTGACAGGGTTGCTTATATTGAGAAAACTCAAGAGAAGCAACAAGCTCAGATTGATCAAATTCTGACAAATCAAGCTTCTCAGCAATCGCAACTTACTGAAATCCAGACCTCAGTGGAACTACTTATCTCTCTTTTATTACCTGCTGATGCCAAAAAGGGGGAGAAGGTAATTAAGTCCAAATGCAAAACCAACAAGTCACTGCAAGGAAAGGATGATGGAAAAGATGACCAAGGAAACTCTGGAATGGGTGGTGGTCATAGTCAAGGTAGAAGGTTTACATCAAGACAAGCTAGTCACAGAACAAGTTCTGATACTGGGAAAAGAATAAGTTCTGCTGCTGGTAAAAGGATAAGTTCTGATGAACTTCTAGATCTTGATGAGAAAATGTCAAGACAGTTATTTCTTCAAGAAAATCCAGGGATGGACTTGGAAAGTTTAAAGGAAGAAGAAGCCAGACTTAAATCAGAGAAAGTCACATCTAAATCTGAAGCTTCTGGTAAAAAGTTACTTCCAAAACCTAAAGGCATTGTGATCAAAGAAAGGATACATACTGAAAAAACTTTGGCTAGATCACAACCACAGATAGATCCAAGATCCAAGGGTAAAGAAAAGGTTGGTGAACCTATCAAGCCTTATGTACCTCCTGAGGAAGAAGAAATTACTGATGGAAAAGATAATCTTGCTCTGACTTCAAGAAAAGTTCTTAAAACAACCTCTGACATGGCTCAAGTTGTTCAGAGTCAAGAAATTGTAAGTTCTGATATTCAGAAGAAGCAAGTAACCTCTGACAGTGCTCAAGTTAACTTGATATCAGAAAATAAATCTAAAACACTCCTACCAGGATTCACTAAAGCAAAACAGACTCAATCTTTGAAGACTACTTCAAGTGGTTTTGAAGCAAGAGTAGTTACTGGAAAGGAAGCTAGAGATAAAACTGGATTGGGAAGTGCTGATGAAAGAAGAGTACACAACACTACCGATGATCCAACTTCCTTGAGTGAACCAGGTATTGGAGCAACTCCTGAGAGATTGAATCAACTAGAATCTGTACAGATGGTTTACCATACCTACTTGAAAGAATACATCATGTTGTATTTCATGACAGATGGTAGGGTTTATCATATAAGACAAAATGCCATTCCATTGAAGTATTTTGAAGAATTGGAGCATGTATTATTCTTACTTCAAGTGGATGACAGAATAACAGAGACTGCTGCAAACTACTTAAAGGAACAGATTCAGAGACAGAAAAGACTTTATTCTGTTAAGTCTGACAGCAGATATGTTCCAAAGTACAGAAATCACAATGGTGATATTGTTGATATGAAGCCTAATACTACACAGATCAGAACATATCTTGGTATTAAGGGGCTTGAATTCAATCTAGAGTCTAATAAAGCTTATGTCATAAGACTAGATCGGGAGTTGAGAAAAGCAAAGATTAATGATCTCAGAGCTGCAATATTTCAAACTGGTGAAGATACTGCAGAGCTTAAAGATGTCAAACGGAGAATGATTGATGAACTCAGATATGCTGAGAAATGTTTGTTGAAGAATTATCTCAGAACAACTCCTGACATCAGAGAGATCAGAAAATGATGAAGCCAAGTCGAAGATCTACAACTGCTTAAATTCTGATATTTATACAGATTGAAGTTGTTATCAGAAGTTGAATTGGTAAAAACTTTAAGGACTGTAAGTTGTAGTTATCTTGTCTATTTCTCATGCATTTGTACTTAATGTTTTTGACATCATCAAATATCTGTTAAACTTGTATATTTTGTTAATTTACAAGTTGGGGGAGATTGTTAGATATATTTGATAATGTCATGGCTAATATGTTTTATGTTTAGATTTCAGATCTTATTTGAACAGAACAAATCAGTACTTAACTGATCAGTACTTATACTGGAAGTCAGAACTTAAGGGATATCAGTACTTATGTTATCAGGAGATAGATATCAGAACTTAAGTGCTGAAGGACAATCAGATAAGGACAGTAGCTGATTAAAGTTAAGAAGATCAAGATAAACATAAGAAGAGATATGCATGAAGAAGGAATTCCGTGAAGAATGGAATACTTGGAATAGAAGATATCTGATTGATATATTTTAGGAAGCAGAATTATATTCCATATCAATTAGCGATTATCTTGTAACTGTGTAGTATATAAACACAGACATAGGGTTTACACTATAAGTGTTATCATTATCGAGAATATTATTTATTATAACCCTAGCAGCTCTCGTGATATTTTGTTCATCACTGAGAGATAACAGTTCCAGATTGTAACAGAGTTTATTGTTTAAATAAAGTTTGTTTTCTGTTACATAAGTTCTTGAAATTTGATTTGATTGTAATAAACACTGTATTCACCCCCTCTACAGTGAAAGTGTGACCTAACATAATATGTGGGTATGGTTGGGTTTAAGTCAGCATTTGATGGGATGACTTGGATGGTTCTAAATTGTCATTTGAAAACCACAATGATTCTTCGGATTTGGTTTCTTTGAAAATTAGTCTCCTCGGTGATTGCCAGATTGGAAAAACAAGTTTTCTGGTAATTACTGATACTTTTTTATTAATGAAAAATATGAATGGCTCAGTATATTATCAAATAGGACACCGAATATGATCAAAATTACGCGTTCATTGCTGTTGCATAGTTAATTTGTTATTCGTTAAATAAATGTATTAGGACCTTTAGGATCAATAGGTTGGAGAACAGATGTATGAGTATTTGTTGAGCATTGTAGCAGTATGTGAAACATGTATTGATATTATTAATTTTGTATTTTAGGCAAAATATACAGGCAGGGAGAAATTGAAAGAATTGCAAGAGGTGATAGGATTGACGCACATGGATAAAACATTGTGTGTCAAAGGAGCTCGAATTGCATATACGATTTGGGAAGTTGAAGGTAATTTACCTGATTAAGCGATTTTTTTCACGAAGGGATCTTCAAATTATTTTCTTTGGACATTAATGTTATATGATATATGATGCAGGAAATAATAATCAAAAGCAGCTTCCAGTTGCTTGTAAAGATTCCGTAGCAATATTGTTCATGTTTGATCTTACAAGTCGCTGTACTTTAAACAGGTAAACCTAGCTAGCTAAGTGATGTCACATTATGTTATAGAGGATAATTTTAATCAACAGTAATTAGTTGGAATGATGCTGCAGTTGAATTGTAATCCCAGAAAACAAAAATCGTGAATTTGATTATATGTTTTTTTCCTCTGTCAGTGTTATTAGGTGGTATCAAGAAGCCCGGAAATAGAATCAGGTGAGTAATGCTTTGAATCGGTTTGATAATCATCCTCATTGTTCGAAAAGTATAATTCATTTACTTGTTTAAATTGTTGCAGAGCGCAATTCCAGTACTGGTGGGAGCAAGAGTTGAAGATTATAATATAAGCTCCAGAGGTTGAGAATCGTGTTCGGATACATATTTATATAGAATTGTGTCGGAACATTTTTACAGAATTTGCTGATACAAGAATGTAATTTTTGCATAACATGATTCATCTCTTTGTAAGAGTTTATATTTATTAATATATATTGAGCTAGTCTAATTATTCTCAAAATATTTTCATTTATATTGTGGATTTAAAGATTTGTCTATTTATTATAATTTTAAAAATTAAGGAAAAACAAGCAAAATGAAATAATATTATCTGAATTTTGAAAAATTATTTATGTGGCCCCACAAAATATAGGCCCCAGAATGGGGCTCCCCACATTTCTGAAAGAAATTCTAAGGTTTATTGCAACACACTTAGTATGTTATTATACCGACCAAAATATGTTGCTATTGATATCTATTGTAACATGATATGATGTGTTGCAATAGAATAACTATTGTGTTGCTATAGATACCTATAATAACTAGTTACGGGTCAACATAACTCTGATCTTAGCCCATTTTGGCCTTGTAGCAACATTTTTTCGGGTCTATGGCAACACAGTTTGGGTGTTGCTTAATGCAATCTATGGCGTAGTGATATATATATATATATATATATATATATATATTTGGGTATTTTTTGAGTTTCGGGTTCAGATCGGATTTTGAGTTTCGGATCGAATATTAGATCAAATATGACTATTTTTCGGGTTTCGGGTCATTTTCATAAGAAATGAATTAGATAAATTTGTGTTTTTTAAATAATTTTAAAATTAATAAGTTATAACATTAATATTATATTAGTAAAAAAAGTATAGAACAACTTAATTAATGAGAGCGGCAAAATGACCGCCCTTTTTACCCAAAATAATTCCAACATATCTTCTCGTATCTTTTTTAAACAGACTAACCCTATGTCACTCACTCTCTCTCTGGAAAGGAAAATAAGTGCGGCCACAAATTAGGGTTTCGACTGCTCCTTCAGTCAAGGGGGTTCAGGGCTTCCATTTGTTAGCTTCTATTTTCAAATTCGATTGAGGGCTTATATCTTCATTATATGTATGTTTATTTCTCAATTAAGGGGTTCGATTTAGGTATCCGTCTCTCTCTTATCTCGATTTGTATGTATATACCATCTTTCTACAAATCACTACTTCAATCATCTCAAACAACTTCTAATATTCATCCTCACCCCATTAAAATTCATTAAAAAGGGTCAAAGAATCACCCAATAAATTCCGCAAATCAAGTAGGTGCAACCTCGCCGGCGATCACCGCCGAAATATTCATCGGAACTCTAGGCCGTAAAAGACGTGTTCTCAGTTCCTGGTGACTTCAAATTAACTCTACTAGACCATCTCATCAACGATCCTGAGCTCAATCTTGTGGGTTGCTGTAATGAGCTCAACGCCGGTTATGCTGCTGACGGTTACGCACGAGCGAAGTAAGTGCTCCTTCAATTCACTACCAACAGAGGATTGTTTTTGTTAAATTAATTTTGGTCTTTGTTTGATTTGTTACAATATATGATGTTCCTGAATTGGTTGAGAAATTGTGTATATGTATTTGAGAAATTGGTTGAGCAAATACAATGTCCTATTTTTGGTTTCTATTTCTATCCGCATTGCTATGTCATGTATTTTTTGTTTCTATTTCTTGTGGATTACAGTGCATATAGAGTCTTGCGTATTGCCTCCGTCTTGCGTATAGAGCCGTGCGTATTGCGTACTGATCACTTTGTTTTGCAGTAGTAGTTTAGGTGGTTTGTGGCTAGTAGTAGTAGACTTAGTGGGTTGGAGGGGCCCTTCAGGCCGACTGATTCTTATTTATTAAAGCCTCGGGCCCATTATCATGTGAAATGTAACTAGGTTTATTGCAATTAGATCTTTAATTTTTGGAAGGATTCGAGACAATGTAATGGTTGTATTTGACCATTGGATCTGCTTTATTCTCTTTAACATTAGTACTTATGCATGTTCTGGTTTTTCTTTATATAATGTAGTATTCTCAAGAATCAGATTCACCTCCAAATTGGTTAGTGTGATTGCACATTCTATTATCATCTCGTCCCTTATTATTCTGGTCTTTTTTTGAGTTTAAGTAGCTTTTATTAATGTATGTGATTTACATCAGTAAACATGACTGATCAACTCAAACTGTTTGTAGCTTCTAAATGCTGATTAGGATGTTTCTGAGATATTGGATGCTAAATTCCCTAACACAACCCTGCTTGACATCAACAGAGGACTAATGAAAAACTCTAATCTTGCCGGCAAAGTGGACTCCATGGACACAAGACTCAAAACCTTGGAAGCTTCCATTACTGCAATCCATTTACATCAAGCTCAACAAACTCAGTTGCTTCAAAAGCTAGTGGCTGCACAGACTTCTACCTCTACTCAACTTAATGCTAATAAAAAGGGGGAGAATGACAATGACTCAATTGTTCCAGTTAGCCAAGAGGAGCCAACAAGTGAGGGGGAGAATGTGTTAAACATACAAGTCAGTCAACTAATTGTTCCAGAAATTACTTTTCCTAAGCCACCAGTCTTGCACAGCATTGATCTGATCCAGATAGCAGCTGCTAAGTTGAAATCAAATGAAAAATTCAAAAAGCTTGATATTGCAGCAGTTGAGAAGGAACTGGATGAAAAATGGAAGAAAATTGATGAAGAGATAGCAAAGAAGTTTGGTCCAGTTGAGAAGAAAGACAATGTATTTTCTCACTTCTCTCAATTGAGACAAATTTCTGCAAATGAAATGAGTCTGGGTAATTTGGAAAGGGACCAACCTTCATGTATAAAGTCTCCAAAAGCCAACTTGGTTTTGAAGTCCAAAACAAATTATCCAAAGTCATCTGACAAGAATCCCTTGGACCTTATGTTTGAGACTCCAAGACCAGATGAAAAGAAGCTGTTGGCAAGTTCCATTGCATTCTTCAAAGATCCAACTGACTCAGTGCTAAAGAGAAGAATTTCTAAGATCTACAGGAATGGGAAAGAAATCTGTGTGGTGGATGGACACCCTCAGTTTGCAGAAGCAAAGACAGAAGAAAAGGAAAGAAGCAAGCTGCTTTAGATGCTAACAAACTCAAATAGAAGAAAAAGCAAGCTGCTATAGTAGCCAAGCTTCAAGCTGTAAAATCTGCAACTGAGATTTCTGAGAAACAACTTGTGGTAGCTGAAGATCAAGATCAGAAAATGCACAAGGAACCTCAACAGAAAAAGAAGTTCAGATACAAAATCCTTCCCAAAAGAATGTTGGATTTTGATGATGACAAGATGGAAGACTACATTCCCAAACAGTCTACAACTTCAACTCAAACATCCAAGCCCTCAGAACTGCAGGATGAATTTAAGGTGGATCCTACAAAGAACTTTCATGGTGAGCCAATAGTTCCCAAGGATGAGCCTATAGACTGGGATAGTTTGCCTCCTCCTGAGCTTAATTTACCAATATTCAACAAGCTAAAGAAGACAAAAATAAGAACAATCAAGAAGGTCAAGCCTGTAAAACTCAAAACCAAAATCTTAACCAAAACTCAACCAACTGACAGCAAGAGAGATCTTCTATATATCTGTGATATCAAGGAGTTTTCAGATATAAATCTTTACATGGATGAACTAGAAGAAGTGAGAGCAATTGATGCTCACATGAATCTCCCTGAAAGACTGGTGTTCAAGTACAAGGGTGGGAAAGAGATCATATGGCCCCTTCACAGGATTCTTCAAGAAAGCTGTTCTGTTTTGATAAAGATCTTCTCATCTTTCAAGAAATTTTTTGGATTCAATGTGACTGCCAAAAGAATTATTCTAAAGAAGATAGAAGAACTAAGGAGCAGCAAAGCCTCAAATGCACTCCCAAGGACTCTATCAATTCCCTTCACAGGAAATAGAGTGCACTTGAGGCCTTACTGGCTGATGAAATTCATGGATAATAAAGGTGTTAGGAGATTCTTCAGGCTGGATGACCAATTGAGCATCTCAAGTAATGAGACTCTATTGGAAATGCAAGAAAAGCTAGACTTATCAAATGCTGAAGAACATGAATTTCACAGACAACTCCAAAATCAAATAGAACAGAACAACAGGAAGCTTGGCAAGAAATCAAGAAAATCAAGGAGATAGATCACATCTGCTCAGACTAGAGGAGAACCTTGAATATGATTGTGAGAACTCTTTGTGCACTTTACTTTGTTTAATGTTCAAATAAAATGTAGCACTTACAAGTTTTATCTACCATTATTCAATCTGTTTATTTAAGGGTGTTTTGTTATCATCAAGTATCTCTTAATTTATGGCTACAATTCCAGTAGACATAAATTGGGGGAGATTGTTAGAAATATGTTGTGAACTGCCCGCAAGGGTTGGCTCAACTGGTTAAAGAGGGGATAACTATCCTCTTGGTCACAGGTTCGAATCCCACGGGAGGAGAATTTATGATTATGCCTCTTGAGTCAGAGCATGTCGCTTAAATGCGGTTTACCTTGGTTCACGTGGTTTGCAGGCTATTACGTGAGCCCGTAGGGTTTATCCAGTGCGCACCCGAAGGGTAGCGGCTGCGGGTTACCTACGATAAAAAAAAAATATGTTGTGAACTTGATGATAAGTTGTACAAAATACCTTAGTAGATTTAACTTATTATTTTGTAACTTTCAACGGATGATCATTTCAACATCCGTTGAAAGAGTAGCTATGTACAATAAGAATAGTAGCACATTTCTGCATACTTATATAACTTAGTGAACTAGATCTTTGAGAAATGTTTAAGTCATGTTGACTACTAGATTAATATGCAAGATAGAATGGTTAATTGTAAATAGATGATGCCTTGAAATCTTATATAAATGAATGGAGTTAACTGTCAAGGAAATAGTCTCAACGGATGATTCTCAAAGCTTCAACGGATGCTCAGATAAAACTTCAACGGATACTCTACAAAGCTTCAACGGATGATCAACATAAGTATCAACGGATGATCATCCACGGTTTCAAAAGATGATTCAATGAACGTTCAACGGACGTTCAAATTCAAAAGAGTAGTTGATAGTGACTTGACAGTCACATGTGTTGATTGTATGCAATTGGAATGTGGCAGCCTGTTAGTAGGATTTAGAGAACAAAGAAGCATTTGAATTTTTATGCTAAACCAAGGGTAGAAAGTAGAATAACAAACTAAGTAAGCATTATTTTCAGAGAGATAGAAAAAGCTGTATCTGTTTAGAATCTCTTTGTAATTCTGTAAGTTCTCTTGTAAGCAGTTGTGTGCTATTCAAGTATCACAGAGTTTTCATCTTTATATATATCTCTGGTGGATAAGTTGAAATCCACTAGAAAATTTTAAAGCCTTGTGTTTTATTACTTTGTGTTTTGATTTCTATTTCACTTTCATTCCGCACTTCTTGCAAAATCAAACACAGTTATATATTAAGTAAGAACATTCTTATAATCAGAAAAAGTAGCCAGAATTACATTCAACCCCCTTTCTGTAATTCTTGTTGCATTGTTTGGGAATACAAGATTTATGAGGAACATAAGCATCATCAAGAATGATAGTATGTACCAAAAGAACCGTTAAAGCATAAAAGAGAGTGATTAAATTACCATTTGGCAAATAAATATGAATATATTTTGATTAAAGAATCAAATAGGTGAACAATTATTTATGTGAGCACATGTGATCAATGGCGCCACTGTCCAGTATACAACTCACATGTTTGGAATCTAAAAAACAAGGCACTAAAGGTAAGACAAAAATGTTACCTGCAAAAATTTGCAGTGCTCACAGATGAGTTTGATGACTGAGCATCTTTGAGTACATTCAAAAGTCGTGTATAGATTTCAGGTGCCATGCCCTGAGGCATCCCGTAAATGCCAGTACTTGTAGTCGACATGTCAGGGTTGGTGCGAGAATTAGGAGTCCCAACCAATGTTTTATTACTTGGTAATTCTGAAACCTTGAATTGTGTAGATACCATTTTTGCATTAGTAAATGATTTGTTAAACTTGAAATCTGGTGGAAATCCATGTAATTTGAAATATTTGTCAATTATGTGACATGACTTTTTTGCATGAGTTGCCGTGAAACTTTTAATATTACCAGTCTTTTTAGCATAGTTTGTATACTGTCCAGGTCTACATGGATTGACATTTAGTGAAACAGAATCAACTTAAAAATGACTGTTAACATGAATCTCCTTTTATATCTCTTCTTGAAGCAATAAACTATACACTTGACTAATTGAACGAAAAGGTGATCTCATTAAGATAGAACTTCTCATGGAAGTGATGGAATCATTAAACCCCATCATGAATTGAATTATACACTGATCCATTGAAAATTTTGATAGTTCTGAGAAGCACGACAGGTGCAACCACATCTACATATATGAATCAAACATTGGCCATCAACATCATCCTATAGCATCTTCTGTTTGGTAAAATATTCAGCAATTTTGCAGTTTCTCGGTGTAATCTCTGCAATTTTCAGGAAATAACCATATCTTTGCAACGAGACCAACACTTGAACAATTGAGAAACCCTTTCTGCAATCCTAGGGAAGTCAACTAGAGACCCATATTCGTACTGAGAGGTTTTGTTATTGATCCATCAACGAAACCTAGTTTGTTTCTAGGAGATAATATTATACTTATTGATCGTTTCTAGTTATCAAATTTAGTTCCATCAAATGGATTGCTGACTAGTTTCATACCAGGAGAATCAGATGATTGAAGATATATGAATTATCTTGAAAATTACCAAAATTTTGCTTGTTTCGCATTTTGAGCGTTATGTGCGTTTGCATTTGAAGATTCGACCATGAGTTTAGTAAGAAAACGAGAAAACTAGTAAGAATAAACTTAACACTTAAGAAGAAGTAGAATCTCTTCTGAAATTAGCATCTCAATACTCAATATCAATAAAAATATTTATTGGAACAAAAGCAATAATGTATGTATGCGGAATCAAGCGAAAAATGTGAACAACATCGTGAATCAGAGAGATAACAGAGTGAGATTACAGAGAGAGAGATTACTGAGAGAGTTTACCCAGGAAATCAAAGAGAGACGAGCAAAAAAAGAAGAAATAAGTAAATTTAAATTATAAAAAGAAATGAAATCATGGATCAAGTAATCCAGATCAAGAAATACAATAAGATCAAGAAAACGATTACGATCTCTATGAAAAAACAATTCTACCTTATTATAAATCTGTATGCAAGCGATTACGCCTTTTAAATGAAGTATTCATGTCGATACCGTGTTAGAATTGTGAATTCACTATTGAGCCAAGAACTAGATGTAAAGCGGAAGAAGTGCAGAACTGAAGTGCAGAACTGACTCTAATCATTTACATTTATTACTAGAAGAATTAGAATTAGATAATGTCATCATGACCTACTAAACTTGATTGTCTGAAAAAATACACATAAGTATGAGATTCAAACAAACCATTAATATAGATCACACACATAAATATATGACGCGAAAAAAATCATAGCATAACTTGGATCATTAATTCAAACCATAATAAACAGTAATTACATACAATATTATTTATTCAAACATATAACATACAATATTATTAATTCAAACATAAAACATGAACGACTTATAAAAACCTAGTAATTAGTTGAACATTACATACAGTTACTTCAGAGGTAAGTTAAACGGACAGGGTAGTACTACAAATCTACTATCTAATCTCCGGGCTATCCTCTACTTATAATAGTTTAAACTAAAATACAGTAAAGTGATTAGAGAGAGGCCCAAGAAAATCCAAAACATACCATAGGTAAGACACAGAACTCTTTCGTATACCATATTATTCTTCTTTAGTTCGTCAATTTTCTTTCTTCTTAAATCCATATATTTTAAATACACGTCATTCTCTTCTCCATTGGCTTTCTTTCTTTTGCCTCTCTGCATTGCCTCCGTCAAAATCCGCAGGCTCTTTTCGCCATTTAAACGCGTCCGATACATGTCCACTACACACAAACTCAGCTCCTTAAGCTCCATATTTGTTCCTTCTACACATCCAAATATTGCTACTATTCTGCACTCAACAAACTCTGTTGTATGGATGCCCCTGTTATAACCCGAAAGAATTGTTGCGTACCTCACCTCAATCCCACTCCCATCCCAGTATGGCTGCACAGATACTGGCCTCAAACTCGACACGTTGCCTCCCCGTTTTAAAGTTGGGTGAATAACAATCCAACTCAATCTCAAGTTTTTCTCCACATCTAACATGCACTTATTCTCATCACCATCGTATTCTATTGCAATTTCCGCAGTTTCTTCTTTATCAAGCAATTCCACACAAAACTGTGATTCAAGAAACCTAGTGTTATCCGTATTCGAGGCTATTACATTAGCATAAACCGACTCATTTCCATAGTATATATCAACAGCTGAAATTAATTCCGTTGTACGAACCTGACCTTTATAGCTTCCCTGACAAGAGTTTGGACCGAGAAGGGGAAATGAATCGGAGAAAAAAGAGCGGTAGCCACCCGAAAACATAGAGATTGTATGTCTAATAAGAGGATGTTGGATTGAGATCCAAGTAGCGTTACACAAGTTTTCCCACAAGTAATCTTTGTTACAGAGTTTATGTAATAGGTGTGAAGTAGAGGCCATAGAGGCAAGAGATGGGCCGTCAAGTCTAGTTAATATATGTGTTTCTATGATATTCGGGTGCACGGCAGCGATTGCAATGGCTCCTCCACCGTGCTTACTAGCGCACGGCAGCGATTGTAATATAGAGTTTGAATCCATAAAATTTTAACGTCTTCTATGAAATTTTAGTTTCCCTGTGATTCGAATATAAAGTACGTAAACTAGAAATTTACTCAGTAATTTACATACACACGTGCCCAACTCAACACAAGTCAAACACCATAAAAAAGTCGAAATTATTTAAAAACGAAAAAATTAGTCTATTACTGCCAAATTACATTTGTAACATGCGTGCACTAGTGCACTAGGTTTAAAAAAAGAAAAAGAAAAACATGCATGCACCCGTCCAATATCGAGAACTTTTCTGTAACAACTAACAGGCACAACCGGAAGCACACAAGACCTTTTACTTTAATTTGAGATTGTGAATTTTTAGTTTCATTTCATTTCTGCAATTGATTCAGTTTGAATGAAAAAAATTCTGCCTCGCTTCGCCGACATCCGGATCCAGAAGTTCAGGATCATCAAGTTAATTATTTGGTTCATACTTTCATACGTAAACGAATTTTATTGTAAAATCATATTCGAGAAATAAGATGACGTACAAAAAGTAACAAGGGTCATGTTTTTTTTACCTAAGGAGGGCAATACAAGCCATCACAATTCACATGTATTATAACTATTTTTTTTTAAAGAAAAGTATTTAAATTTAAAGTTGATTAGGATTTACTAGGGGTGTGGGTTGAGGGAATTTAGCAACCCAACCCAATTAATTCGGGTTTTCAAAATTTCAAACCGAACCGTTTAAATTTGTAACCCAAACCAATTTGTAATATTTCGGTTTAGATCGGTTTGTATCGATTTGATCGGTTTAGTAAATATTCAAAATTAATATTAATAATTATAGGATAAAGCATAAACTCACAAAGTCTAAAATACATGAAAATAATTCAACAAAATATTACAATCATCCATATCATATATGACTTAAATTTCCAAAATATAGTGATAATACAATACTTAATCTTTAAACATTCTTTAAACCTTAAACTCGATAAAAGAAAACAGTGACATATTCTTTTAAATATTGAGAACCTATGTTATAAACTACAGATCAATGAGCCATTTATTTGTGCTAAACATTTTCATAGTTATAAAATTAATATATTAACGTTTAATTATATTTTTAATCGGGTTGGGTTGGATCGGTTTAAAAATATCGAAATACATATCCAACCCAATTAAATCGGATTGACATTTTTTCAACCCAAATATATATCGGGTTGAAAAAAATCGGTTTGGATCGGCCGAAATAAGGTCGGTTCGGATCGGTTTGGTCGGTTTGATCGGGTTGTGTATCCCCTAGATTGTACTCTGCTTTAGTATGTTACAAGATGGTTGAATAAGCCCGCAAGAGTTGACTAAGTTAGTTAAAGAGAGTATAATTATCCTCTTGGTCAAAGGTTCGAAAAGAGAATTTATAATTATGCCTCCTTAACTGGAACCTGTCGTTTAATTGCGGTTTACCGGGTTCTTACGATAAAAAAATGGTTGAATATATTGATTATATGATCTATAATTGCTAACAAAATCTAATTTGAACGCTTGTTTCAAAATTTTGCTTGTAAAAGTTCGAAAAAACTAATTATTAGATAATAGATTTGTCATTTGTTTAGTTTGTTAATCCAAGACAAATGAATTTATTTTGAAAGTTACAGAAAGTTAGAATGTTAAAAAAAGAAAATCCGTTAATGAGGACAAAGTGTTTTTTTTTGGTTTTGTATAGAAAATTTTGAGGTCTAAAAGGAACAAATACACAGAACCCCGAACGGAAAACTCTGTTAAGATTTTAGTTATTTATTATCTACAATCTATCCATGTTGGCTACTTGGCTATATTTAACAAGCTTTTTATGAAAACGAAGTATGTTGAATTTACAGCATTTAGGAGTATATATAAATATATCTTCCGAGAGTTTTACACATTATCCTTTTTATTTATTTATTAATTTATTTATTTATTTTGGTCACGTGTTAAGATGATGTTTATAAGTTTTAGCAGACTATTCCCTCATTTTGAAGTCCTGTTTCACATCTGGTGTAGATCGAGTTATTCGATATATCAATATAATATTTTTTAAATTAATTTTTTTTGATATTTTATGTATTGACCTATCTCAAAATAAAATAACTATTTATTTAGCTTGTTTTTTGTTTTGGCATTCAAGATATTTGTTTCGACTGAATTCCAAATTATTATAAGACTTTTCTGAATGTTGATGTTGTTAAAAATAAATAATATATTTTTGACTATTAAAATAATAGAATTGTGTGGGAGTCTCTAGAATAATCTTGGTACGTGTATTAGTATTTTTCTATGTTCAATGTATTGTGTAGGTATATATAATCTCTAGATACATGTATCTTGGTCAAGTGATGTATATTGGAGTCTAAGAGTTATCTAGATATTTCTATGGAGTCCTATATAAAGCCTTGTACCAAGTCATTTGTAATCAAGTAATTTTTCAAGTAATACATTTCTTCTCCTAAATTGTCTTGTGTGAGTTTGAGTAAGATCCTTTCTTCCAACAAAGTGGTATCAAGAGCCAAATGTTCTACTTCTACTTGTCTTCAAAGAAGGCTTGTGTGGTGTAAAGAAGAAGGAGATGGCAAATGGAATGTTTCAATGGAAAATGCCAAAGTTCACCAAAGATAATTATGAGAATTGGTGCATTCGTATGAAGGCAATCCTTGGAGCAAATGATGTGTGGGAAATTGTGGAGAAAGGATTGGAGGTGCCCGAAAATGAAGCAAATTTGAATCAAGTTCAAAAAGATCAACTTCAAGCCCAAAGAAAGAAGGATCAAAAGGCGATCATGATCATTCATCAATGTTAGGATGATTCTATATTACAAAAAGTGGCTTCCGCAACAACGTCAAAGAAAGTTTGGGATACTCTCAAATCTTCTTTTAGTGGCGATGCTAAAGTAAAGAGAGTTCGGCTACAAACATTTCGTGGCGAGTTTGAGGCTTTGCGAATGAAGGAATCCGAATCAATCTCGGATTATTTTTCAAGGGTCTTGACCGTTGTCAATCAAATGAAAAGCAACGGAGAAGAGGTAAGTGATGTTCGTGTTATTGAAAAAGTTCTTCGTTCGCTTGACTCTAAATTTGATTACAAATTTGTGGCAATTGAGGAGGCTAAAGATATAGATGAAATGACTATTGATGAGCTTATGGGATCATTACAAGCCCATGAAGAAAAAATGTTAAAGAAGGAGCCAATTGAACAAGCCTTACAATCAAAGTTATCTTTTAAAGATAATGATGGAAGGTATATGAGGAGCCAAAGAGGTCTTGGACAATGACGTGGAAGAGGATTTCTATATGGACAAGGAAGAGGTCGTGGCAAAAAAAGGGAGGAAAGTCAAAAATATGAAAGATTGTACGAGACAAGAAATTCAAGAGGCCATGGAAGAGGAAGAGTTACACCAAGGTATGGCAAGTCAAATGTTAAATGCTATAATTGTCAAAAATTTGGTCACTATGCTTCTGAGTGTCACGCTTCAAAAAATCAAGTGGAGGGGAAAGCTAATTTTGTTGAAGATAAAGGCAATGTTGATGAGCCCACTTTGCTTCTAGCGCATGAAGGAGAAGTAAATTGTGAAGATAATTTGTGGTATCTTGATAGCGGCGCAAGTTATCATATGTGTGGCAATAAAAATTTGTTTGTGGATCTTGATGAGAAAGTGAATGGAAAAGTCACTTTTGGAGACTCTTCAGGAGTGCCCATCAAAGGCAAAGGTAACATCTTAATTCGCTTGAAAAATGGAGATCATAATTTTATTTCAAGTGTTTATTATGTGCCTAGCATGAAAAATAATATTTTGAGTTTGGGGCAACTAATGGAGAAAGGCTATACCATCACCATAAAGATGGATTTCTCAATTTGAGAGATTCTAATGATAATTTAATTGCAAAGGTGCCTATGACCAAGAATCGTATGTTTATTCTCAAAATTCAAAATGATGTTGCAAAATGTCTTAAGGCTTGTGTTGGAGATTCTTCTTGGCTTTGGCATCTTAGGTTTGGGCACTTGAACTTTGATGGACTAAATTCACTATCAAAGAAGCATATGGTGAATGGATTGCCTCACATCAACCATCCAAACCAAATTTGTGAAGGATGTCTTTTCAGAAAATAATCAAGAAAGAGCTTTCCAATGGAATCTATGTCAAGAGCAAAGGAGCCACTTGAACTCATTCACTCTGATGTATGTGGGCCTTTTAATCCTCCATCTTTTAGTAAGAATCGCTATTTCTTGTTATTCATTGATGATTTTAGCCGCAAGACATGGGTGTACTTTCTCAAAGAGAAGTCTCAAGTTTTTGAATGCTTCAAAAAGTTCAAAGCCCAAGTTGAAAAAGAGACCAAGTATCAAATAAAAGCCATTCGTTCGGATCGAGGAGGTGAATTCAATTCAAAGGAGTTCTTGTAATTTTGTGAAGCTCATGGTATTAGACCACTTGCAACGGTTCCAAGATCACCGCAACAAAATGGAGTCGCTGAAAGAAAAAATAGGAGCATTCTTAAGATGGCTCGAAGTATGCTAAAGAGCAAGAATATGCCTAAGAAATTTTGGGCCGAAACGGTAGATTGTTCCGTCTACTTGTCAAATAGATGTCCCACGAGAAGTGTTAAAGACATAACTCCGCAACAAGCATGGAAAGGAAAGAGACCATCTATTGATCACTTAAGAGTTTTTGGAAGCATAGCTTATGCACACGTCGATGATGAGCTAAGAACAAAGTTGGATTACAAGAGTGAAAATTATGTGTTTGTTGGCTATGATGCAAGAGCAAAGGGGTACAAACTTTACAACCCCATCAATGGAAAGATTATTATTAGTCGAGATGTTGTATTTGACGAAGAGAGCTCATGGGATTGGAGCAACACACAAGAAAATTATAATTTCTTCCCATTTGTTGATGAAGAAAGTGAAGAAAATATCACTCCTCCCACATCACCACGAGCAACAAGTGATGGACAAACTCCTTTATCTTCTTCAAGTGATGATGACGAGACACCACCAAGACGTTATAGAAGTCTTGGAGAAATATACGATGAAACGGAAGAGGTTCCCGCTATTTCTGACTTAACACTTCTTTGTCTTCTAGCGGAAACCGAACCAACAAGCTTCAAAGAAGCTGTGCAAGATGAAAGGTGGAAGAAAGCAATGGACGACGAGATTGAGTCTATAAAGAAGAATGACACATGGGAGTTAGCAACACTTCCAAAAGGACAAAAAACTATTGGTGTAAAGTGGATTTATAAGGTGAAGAAGAATGCCCAAGGTAAGGTGGAAAAATATAAGGCAAGATTGGTGGCCAAAGGCTACAATCAAAGACATGGAGTGGATTATGATGAAGTTTTTGCCCTGGTTGCAAGAATGGAGACTATAAGGCTAATCATCTCATTAGCGGCTCAAAATGGATGGAAAATTCATCAAATGGATGTGAAGTCCGCTTTCTTGAATGGTGATCTTGAAGAAACCGTGTATGTGGAGCAACCATTGGGATACATCGTAAAAGGATAAGAAGGAAAAGTGTTAAAGTTAAAGAAGGCCTTGTACGGATTGAAACAAGCGCCGAGGGCTTGGAATAGTAGACTTGACAAATACTTTCAAGCTCAAGGATTTTACAAGTGTCCTCATGAACATGCTCTATATGCCAAGGTTGCTAAAAATGGAGAATTTCTTCTTGCGTGCTTGTATCTGGATGATTTAATATTCACGGGAAATAGTCCAAGTATGTTTGAGAAATTTAAACAAGACATGATAAGAGAATTTGAGATGATCGATATTGGGCTTATGTCATATTATCTTGGCATTGAAGTAAAGCAAATGGATGATGGAATACTAATATCACAAGGAAGCTATACAAGTGAGATTTTGAAGAAATTCAAGATGGAAAATTGTCAAGCCGTAAGCACCCCCATTGAATGTGGAACGAAGTTGTCGAAATTTGAAGAATTTGAGAAGGTGGATCCTACATATTTCAAAAGTCTTGTGGGAAGTTTGAGATATTTGACATGCATGAGGCCCGACATACTCTATAGTGTTTGACTTATTAGTCGCTATATGGAGGCTCCAACAACAACACACATGAACGCGGACAAGAGAATTCTTCGTTATCTCAAAGGCACAATGGATTATGGATTGTTGTATCATTACTCAAATGAGTTCAAACTTGTTGGTTATTGTGATAGTGATTGGGCCGGTGACATTGATGATCGAAAGAGTACCACCGGATATGTATTCTTTATCGGTGACACATCTTTTTCATGGAGTTCAAAGAAACAACCCATTGTTACCCTATCCACTTGTGAGGCGAAGTATGTGGCGGCGTGTTCTTGTGTTTGTCAAGCTATATGGCTAAGTAGAGTTTTGGAAGAGCTTCACATGCCACAAAATGAGTCCACGGAAGTATTGGTTGATAACAAGTCGGCAATAGCTTTGGCCAAAAATCCAGTGTTTCATGAACGGAGCAAGCACATTGATACAAAATATCACTTTATTCGGGAATGCATCGAAAGGCGTGAAGTGGAGTTGAATTATGTGAAGTCCCAAGCTCAAATTAGTGACATATTTACAAAGCCTCTCAAAAGTGACGTCTTCAACAAATTTCGAAGTCTACTTGCGATAGTCAAAATTAAGGGGGGGTGTTAAAAATAAATAATATATTTTTGACTATTAAAATAATAGAATTGTGTGGGAGTCTCTAGAATAATCTTGGTACATGTATTAGTATTTTTCTATGTTCAATGTATTGGTGTAGGTACATGTAATCTCTATATACATGTATCTTGGTCAAGTGATGTCTATTGGAGTCTAAGAGTTATCTAGATCTTTCTATGGAGTCCTATATAAAATCTTGTACCAAGTCATTTGTAATCAAGTAATTTTTCAAGTAATACATTTCTTCTCCTAAATTGTCTTATGTGAGTTTGAGTGAGATCATTTCTTCCAACAAATGTGTCCTCTGTGTAATCGACAACTAGTCGAATAATATATGAGATTTTGCGAGTATATACATGCGTTTGTGAATCAAAATTTGTTATTTATCGTCTGCGTCATTTGAAAAGGTTTTGAAAAATTTACTTAACAAACTTTAACCTACTTGTAAATTAAATCAACCTTCAAACTAGAAATCTAAGTAGTTATTCGATAAGACTACTAATAGAAATGAATTTTTCTACTTATAAATTGAGAAAAATTACTTTGAAAACGCATATTTTTAAATTTGTATCTATTATATATATAATAGAGTATATAGGGGGTTGGATAAGAAATTTTTATTCTACTTGAAATTACTAAATTACCCTTCATTAATAAGTACTACAATTAATTATTAAATTTAATATCATGTATTATTACACCTAAGTCATTATTACTTCTTATTAATAAATATAAATAATTATCTTATTGAATAACATATGTTTAATATTAATAATTTTATATATGTTATCATTTATTATTGAATAATAAAAAAATATAATCAGATATCTAAAATTTAATAATATTTGCATATATATATAAATATATATATACTATATTCTTAATTTTTTTGAAGACTCTATATAAAATAAATTTAATATGTTAGTTAATCTGAAATCGACAAAGTTAGTATATCAAGTATTAAATCCAAGAAATATAAGAGATATTCTCTTTGTATACTAATAAAAGAGTTGGTTACGAGGGGGTTTTATAATAAAGTTGAGATTCTTATTATATAATTAAATCGAATTTAAACTAATATTAGTTTGAAAATTTTGAACATATATGATAAAATATTAAAATATCAACATTGCGGTTACATCAATGCTTTACAATAGTAACGTAAATTATTTTTTTACATTAACCAGTTTAAAGATTAATTTTAGAGATTTAAGTAAAAGATTTATAAGATTACTGCAGTGTTACAGAAATCGGCAATTTTGCCGATAAATCTCTAGAAAGCAACCAAACGATATTATAGAGCAAAATCGATGCATAAAATATTTTTGCCATTTTTAGTCAAAATGGGCGATTTTCTTGTCAAAATCGGCGATTTCTCGATCAAAATTCGACGAATCAGACACACGATTTGAGGCTCTGCAGAAAAGAAATGGAAGAGAAATATACACAGTCTTGAGTTGGTGAAGAGATGCGATTTTAAAAGAAGAAACCAGAGGAAACTGGAAAGATAAGGGAGGAAACAGAGAGACATAAAGATAATTAAGATTTTGATTATTTTAATGAATAATGCACACAAAACATTGTTATAATTTGGTATGAATGTACAAATGACAACATTTCAATTTTACACCTCTCAAGTATAATTATTTTACTTATATATTTTTAAAAAAATATAAAAAATTTGTCTGATTTTATTTTAATTTAATATTTTGATAAATTCCCGATTTTGATAAATCGTAAATTGGTAGTTCAACCGTCTTAGTCCAATTTCCAATTTATATAAACTAGAATTACTGACATATTTATTAATATATTTATCATAAAAAATGAAGTATATTGAAAATGTGTTCATATTGTCAATTACTACCTCCGTCCCCCTCATTTCTTTACAATTTTTTTCACATGTTTGACACGCATTTTAAGGCAACTATAAAGTATATTTCCGTAATTTATTTTTAAAAATTTTCTTTTTTTGTATAAAAGTGTGAACATTATATTTTTATTTAGAAGAAAAAAAATTAAAAAAGATTTATGCAACTACGTTCAATAAGAGTATTAAAGTGCGTGCCGAGTTCCCGTCCCCCAATGTAAGAATTGAGGGGGATGGAGGGAGTATACAATATTATATTCAATATGTCAGATTTCATATTCAATCATTATATTTTCTGCTAAGGAAAGTAAGAATTATTTCATATTCATTATATTTTGTACCACTAATTGTACCATGTAAACAACTGTAGAAACTTTTTAATTAACTCCATAATATTTCATTATTATGAGTTATCTCTTATGAGTTATAATTATTTTCATGAGAAATGTGTGTTTTTATTTGCATTATATTTTGATCGTATATTTCGATTTCATTGCCACACATTCAATTCATTTTGAAAGAAAATATGTTAAGTACGCCATCGATCTCAATTCTATAAAAATAGATATTTAGTTAATCAATTTTTCAGGAAGTAATATAAATATATCGTCAATATTTACAGTCAAAATAACATCAATTCATATAATATAGAACGTACACGTCCATTGCACGGGGTACAGAGGTATTTTAATTAAATAACTCAAAGTGAAATTTTCAACTTTAAAAGGTCGCATCTGGATATTCGGGCCGTTAATTCATAGAGCTTTTCGGTTTGGGTCTCCTTACTGGTCCATCTGTGTCAAGTTTGGACTTTTGTTTTTACATCTCGCCATAGGTTTTAGCATCTGCATGGGCCTTTAATTTCGTTTCATAGACTAGTACTAGATGAAAGTAATTTTTCTTCATGTGGCCTAGGACAGTCTTTTCCAGGATGGGCTGTAAATTGCCCTGCTATATAAAATCAGGTTATTAAGTTAATAAACGACTAGTTTTATAACCCGTGCAATGCACGGACATGCTCTAAATTGGACGAATCGATATTATTTAAGTTATAATTATTGATAATATTTAATGTTCTCCCTTTCAAATGATGATGAATTGTCTAATGCAGTAGTAGTTTGTTTACATAACATTTTGTTTTATAGTTGTTATTTGAATTTTAGTATTCTTCAATTTTAATTTGCGATCTTGGTAACTCTTTCCATCTTTCAGAAAATATTAATAAATCCACGTCACTCGACATATTAGGCGCATCGTGGTTGGATTTCGTATGTAAACTTTACCAAGATTATTGATTTTAGTTAATACTATTCGTTTATGCCATGATGATGCAGTAAACACCAATATAAACCAACATGATCATATATTTTATGAATTATGAAGACCATAAGCTAAAGGTTTTTTACATAAATTCATACATACATAAACATATGTATGTATATATATATATATATATATGAAAGTCCTTAGTTTAATTTTTTTGTGTAAATATAAATATATAATACTTAAAGTATAACATGGTTATATATAAATATTTATTCAGTTAGAGGTATAAATGGTTGCGATGCACATAATCATATTTCATATATAAGTTTCTTTAGTTAATTTATTTTTAATATTTAATTCGCAAATATTTATAGTAGACCTAAATATTAGTGTTATTGTGATAAATATGACAGCCAACTATGTGATTAAAGGTTAGTGGTAGGCTGTGATAATATCATTAAGATTAATGACGAACAATAATATTTTGTAAAAATAAATTTTATTATAATTTAAATGTACTACCACTTTTTATAAATAACATGATTTTGTACTCAAGTTTTTCATGTATTAATATTGTTTATTTTGTTATTATTATTATTATTATTATTATTATTATTATTATTATTATTATTATTAGTACTACTATAATAATAATTATTATTATTATTAGTAGTAGAATTTTTAATATATATGTTTTATAGACCTATTATTAAAATTAAATATTTTTTTACTTTTAGTGAAATTTAAAATTATTAATATTAATATTTATTTTAATTTATATTTAAAATTCAATTATTTATATTATTAATTTGATAATTAATAATGTATGTATTCTCTTTTTTAGAATTTAACAACGTTAAAAATAAGTACAATTTTATTTTTTATAGAAAAAAAATTGAATTATTAACTAAAAGGAAAATTTCATTTGCAGAGCAGGTTTTAAATATTCGGAGCAAATAAAAAGGTTAAGACAATACTACCCCATCTACCAGCCAAATTGAAAAATAAACTGAGGGTAATATAATATTCTTATTGTATTGCTTTGATTAAAAACCTGCTCTCGAAATATAACATCTCTGATTAAAAATAAATTTTATTATAATTTAAATGTACTACCACTTTTTATAAATAACATGATTTTGAACTCAAGTTTTTCATGTATTAATATTGTTTATTTTGTTATTATTATTATTATTACTACTATAATAATAATTATTATTATTAGTAGTAGTAGTAGAATTTTTAATATATATGTTTTATAGACCTATTATTAAAATTAATATTTTTTTATTTTTAGTGAAATTTAAAATTATTAATATTAATATTTATTTTTAGTTTATATTTAAAATTTAATTATTTATATTATTAATTTGATAATTAATAATGTATGTATTCTCTTTTTTAGAATTTAACTGACGTTAAAAATAAGTACAATTTTATTTTTTGTAGACAAAAAAATTGAATTATTAACTAAAAGGAAAATTTCATTTGCAGAGCAGGTTTTAAATATTCGGAGCAAATAAAAAGGTTAAGACAATACTACCCCATCTACCAGCCAAATTGAAAAATAAACTGAGGGTAATATAATATTCTTATTGTATTGCTCTGATTAAAAATCTGCTCTCGAAATATAACATCTCTAACTAAGTTGTTATATATATACACATGTACGTACATATATATATGTATGTATATATGTATGTATGTGTGTATGTATACATGCGTGCGTGCATGTATCTCTATAACAATTAATATAAATAAATATATATATTAAGTATGCAATAATTAATCGATATTAGTAAGTCAATTATTAGATAACTTATGTATTATATGATGCATGCATGTATCTTAATAATAATTAGTTATAAATATATATATATATATATATATATATATATTAAGTATGCAACAATTAATCGATATTAGTAAGTCAATGAAGAGATAACTTACGTCTTATATGAATTTTTATGTAAGGGTTATCATTTAAATTTTTTATACTAGTTTTTTTTAATAGAGTATGTAAATCTTACGAAGAAATTAATAATAATGACTTGCATATTAATGATGTTTTAATTGAGCTAATAAAAATTACATGAAGGAATCTATATGAATTATGTAATAATGAATGAGTATTAATGATTAAAATAAATAATATATGAATATTAATTGATTTATTTATGATTAAATTTGCTGAGCGAACCCACTGTCGTTGTATTAGATATATAATAGATTAAACATTTATTAATTACTACCTCCGTCCCATTGAGATATATACGTGCACTATTTCGAGACTTTTATAAAATTTATTTTCATAATATTTTTTTCAATTTTTTTTGAATAAAAGTTTAAACATAAAACTTTAATTCAAAAAAAAATAATTTAAAAACATATTATGAAACTATACTTTAAACGAGTATTAAAAAACGTGCTAAAAAATGATATATAGAATCTAACGAGATAGAGGGAGCATATATTAAATTGAATTGGACATGCAATTTTACAAATAAAATTTAATTATATGTTCATTCCACCTTAATACGTGTTGAAATATTCAAATTGACATGTAATTTGAGAACAAGTTTTATAGTTAAACTCACTCATGAATTATGAGTCGAATATTTGACTTTTTTTGAGAGAAATCAAAAACTCGACCTGATTAATAAACTGGGTTAAATGATAAATTTGATAAATTTAATTTAAATATAAATAATTAAATATTTATTGCAATTAATCAAATATATTTAAGTTTAGTAGACATGCATGTTTAGCACCCTGCCACTGCCAGTCTGCCGCACCAGCAAACACTGAATTAGAGACAAGACAAGTGGCAAAGTACAAATTCCAACCTGTCCCTAATAATCCATTTTATCTATACAAATCCACGTGGCATGTTACAATTGACTGACACATTATCTTAGCAATCTAAATCCCACAAAAATCCTTGTATCCACCACACATGCAATAAATCAAAAATTTTAAAAAAATCTCAACAATCATAAATCAAGCAGTATTCATAATTATCCTTTGGTCTGAATCACAACACAAGCAAAAATGGCAGCAGCAACATCCACCATTGTAGGCTTGGGAACTTCCTCTCTCACTTCTCCATCTCGCCTTGTTTCTGCTAAACAAGCTAATTGCTTAACTTCCGGTGTGTATATATAATTCTTAAAACTTTATTATCTGTATCAACTTTATTCGATTTGTGTTTCATTAAGTTAAGGTTTTTTATTGAATATTTCATTTGTTATTTATAGGCTTCTTGAGATCTCCAGTAGCAGCAAGAAACCCACTGAGGCTAGCACAAGCTTCAGGAGGAAGGTTTACATGGTAATATCTTTTGTTTTAGTTTAATCAAGTTATTAAGTAAGGCTAGCTAGTTATAAATTATGACATTTTGGCAAAAATAATGTATATATTTGTGCAAAAGATTTTGTCCTAGGGCTTGATTGGACCAAACATATGCACAGCATTATTATTTTTACTACATTTATATTGTGTGAATCTTACAAGTTAGAGTTTGTAGTTTAAGATCTATCATAACAGTCAACTAAAAATTTTAAATTTAAGTACTAGAAATGTTTGTAATCATGGACAATGAAAGATCGAGAAGCTAAACTAGGCTCAAATTTCGGCTAAACTGAAAATTTTAGTAGTCATTTTTAATAAATCACAACTTTTAGTTAAAAATCATTACAAATCTATACTATACTATTATAAATAGAACACTCTCTATTTGGTAGTTACTCGGTACAGTTGTTTGGTAGTTGCTCGGTACATTGTTTGGTACGACAAATAACAACCGTCAGATCTAAAGTCAAAAAAATGAGAACCATTGGATACAATAATAAAATATTATTATATTAATATTTAAACTGCTCTCATAAATTCAGGTTCGAACCTCGTCAACAACTTATTATATTTAAACTTTTATATTCTTTATTTAAACAATATATTATATTATATTATTTATTTTCAGTCAAGTTTTAAATTATTATAAAACATATATTATTATAATTTATTATATTTTTCGATTTATTTTTCAACTATTGAAAATTATATTATAAAATATATTATTAAAAACTATCGAATGTTAAAAACAATCCGTGCATAATTTAAATCCCGACTAACCTCTAAAAATTAGAGATAATTCATTTTAGTCAAGACTGTTGTGTGATTCTGGTTGCTTCATGGATCATGAAGGCTCAACGCCTTGTATATTAGTCTAAAAATAAAGAAAATTAATACATGTTACGTACTAAGTTTGAGATTTTTTTTGGCAGTTTTGAGCAGAACTGGCTACGTAGGGATTTGAATGTGATCGGCTTCGGACTGATCGGATGGCTTGCACCATCAAGCATTCCGGTGATTAATGGCGATAGTTTAACCGGACTTTTCTTTAGCAGCATCGGAACTGAACTTGCTCACTTCCCCTCGCCTCCTGCTCTAACATCTCAGTTCTGGTAAACTCACCAACACTTCCCTAGTTTCCTTAATTTTAATGAATCTTTTTATACATTCATAATTGCACGAATTCATGGTTGTGTACCCTGCAGTCAAGGCCCAGCTTATACATTTATAGATCATTTACCTGCTCATATTGGGCCCAATTCTATTGGACATATGTGTTTGTCAATTTAACGACGATTCTCTTGCGTAACCATTCCAACTAAATTCTTAAAATGCCAGTGCCGAGTTTTATTTTAATATTTCTAATTAACGTAATCAATATTAAAGTGTCACAAAGATGTTTATCAAGATTCTCATACTTTTTTTAAAATTGTTTAGAGTTCTTTGAATAATTTATCCTACTTCGTGGATAGAATGCAAAATTATTATTTTTATTTATTCTTCCAGCATTATTCTTCTCCTTTGTGACCATCTAAATTGATGTTTTGTATGCATAGGTTGTGGTTGGTTACATGGCATTTGGGGTTGTTTATCTGCCTAACTTTTGGACAAATTGGCTTCAAGGGAAGGACTGAAGATTACTTTTAATTAAGATGTAATTTTTAATTAGTGTTGTTTTATATGTACTTGTGGGACCAATGTATGTATTTGTGTATGTTTAATATTCTATGATTATTCCCCCAAAGCGTTGTACCTTCCTTTCTCCGGTCAAAATTAACCTTCCTCTCCCGGGGGCCTTTTATTGAATTGAAAAAAGGAAATTAATCAATAGCTAATGAGAAAGATTACTGTATAATTATAGTCAAGTCAAGTTAAACTTTTAAAAAAATTAGTTAAAGATTATAGTAGTATTATTATAAAAGGGCACATGAAGCAGCCTTAATAAAAAACTGTAACTTGAGAAATGATAAACAATATACATGGCTTGGGCCTGGAGGAATGCAGTGCTATATATACACATGGACATGCAAGAAGCAATTATACACAATTCTGAATTCTCCATCTCTCTCTCTCTCTCTCACGTACACTATACAGTAGAAGATATATCAATCAATGACTTCAACAGTACAAGCAGTGGTGCCAAGAATAAAGCTTGGTTCACAGGGTCTTGAGGTTTCAGCTCAAGGTTTGGGTTGCATGGGCATGTCAACCTTTTATGGCTCAGCCAAACCTGAGTCCGACATGATTCAACTCATTCACCATGCCGTCACCTCCGGTGTCACATTCTTAGATACTTCCGACTTCTACGGCCCCCACACTAATGAAATCCTGATTGGGAAGGTCCGTTTATTTTTCTCTCGATAGCTATATTAAAAGGACAACTTGTTGAATTACAAATAAATATATCTCGTGATAAGCTAGGATTATATATGTTATTGTCAAAGATAATCAGTAAAAGTCCCTGTCTTTTCGGTTTTAAAACAATGTAATCATAATGAAAATAGCTTGAAGCCTTGAACGATATTAATGTAGTACAGGTATTTCTATATTGAAAATTTTGCATTAATATAAATGTTTACAGGCTTTAAAAGAGTTGGGACTGAGAGGAAAAGTGGAATTAGCTACTAAATTTGGAGTGAGTACAAAGGATGGACAGATTGAAGTTCGTGGAGATCCTGGTTATGTTCGGGCAGCTTGTGAAGCCAGTTTAAGCCGCCTTGGAGTTGAATGTATTGATCTTTATTATATCCATCGGATCGACATTCGTGTTCCTATTGAAGTCACGGTATGTCCCTCCACATGTTGTTCTTATAAATTTACATTAGCATCCAATTGTCTTTTCTATAATTTTACACTTTGCATCCACATGTTGTTCATAAAAATTTACATTAGCATTTGGTTCTATTTAGGGGTGAGCATAAAAATCCGAAAACCGGATTATCCGAATTTTTGATCCGGTATCCGATTTAAAAAATCGGATAATTAGGATATCTGATCCGAATAATTCGGAACGGATATCCGATCCGGTTTTTTTTGTATAGATTCGGATTCAGATCCGGATCACAATTTTTCATAAAACCGGATATTCGGATCCGATCCGGTTTTAACTTTTTTTAATACAAATCAAATTATATATATAAATACATGATAAATTATATTTATTTTAGATTTTTTTTTAAAAATATTTAGCGACATTATGACGGTTTCAAAATTTCAGGTTAATATCCAATTTACTCATCATTCCTTCGTTAATATCATCAACAAATTTGATATAAGTGTGTAATATCAATATTAACAAGTTTATATTGACCATGCTTGCAAATTAGACATAAGTGATAGTAAAAAATAATAATTTATGTTTCAAGAGTATTCTAAAAAATAAATATGAACAAATTTAATATAAGTGTACAATAAGAAATATGTTTATATCGATTATGTTCGCTAATTTACAATCAATATTTATATTAAATTAATTTACGTGTCACCATTTTTCCCAACTAATAATATGATGACAAAAGTATAGTTTAATGAATCATTAGTTTCACAACTCGAATATGTATTACTTATCACGTAAATCATATTTTTTTTTAAAAAATGAAAGTTTTAAATGAATCCGGATAATCCGATTTCCGGTCCAGTTTAATCGGATATCCGCATATCTGGATATCCGGTTAAATCGGATCCGGATACAGAATGTAATTTTAGCGATCCAAAAAACCGGATATCCGGTTTTAATTTTAAAACCGGACCGGATATCCGGTTTTGCTCACCCCTAGTTCTATTACTATCTACTCGGATGATTTAACAGATCATGAAACAGGGGATTTTCTGTGTTATATTATAGGTGTGGTAAAAGTTGTACAGTTTTTCTTATACTTTCTCATAATATGCAAGATGGGAGAACTCAAAAAACTAGTGAAAGAAGGTAAAATAAAGTACATAGGATTATCGGAAGCTTCTGCTGATACGATTAGAAGGGCTCATGCTGTTCATCCCATAACAGCTTTACAGATGGAATGGTCATTGTGGACTAGGGATTTGGAAGCTGATATTGTTACATGTTGCAGGTCAGTCTCAATGGAGAAGTTAATGTTCTTTGGTACTTACTTCTAAAAGATTTTAAGGTATAACAGAGCATTCACTATTAATATCTTTGGTTTTTTTAGAGAGCTTGGCATTGGAATTGTCCCATACAGTCCCATTGCAAGGGGATTCTTTGCATCAGGCCCTGAGCTGATTCAGAACTTGCCTGAAGGCGACTTACGGAAGGTTTGTGCAGAAAATCTTTCTAATTTACGTTTGCAAAATATTTCCTGACAAGTCTTTTCCGTACAATTGTGTCAAAATCTCGTCCTTTTTGGTTAACTCGTTTATTAGCTTAGGTTCTTATATTCTATGCTGATGTGTTAATGATAAATTTACAGACAATGCCGAGGTTCAAACCTGAAAATTTTGAGCACAATAAACGCGTATATGAGCAGTTAAGCGGAATGGCATCGAGGAAAGGATGTAGTCCCTCACAGTTGGCACTAGCCTGGGTCCAAAGTCAAGGAAATGATGTTTCACCAATACCTGGTACAACAAAGATAGAGAATTTAAACCAAAATGTTGGAGCTCTGTCAGTGAAACTAACCAAAGAAGAGATGGCTGAACTCGAATCTTTGGGTGCTGGTGATGTTAAGGGAGACAGACATGCTCACATGAAATTTACCTGGTTGAATTCCGAGACACCTCCTCTGTCCTCTTGGAAATCTGAATGAATAATGTGCCAATGATGTTTTTCGGATTACTTTTATAAGCAGAGTGTTTTGCTTGTTGAATTTATGTATTTATAGTATGTAAATCAGTATCTTATTATTTCATAGTTTGGTTAATAATTTCCTATTTGTTAGGAATCAGTAGCTCAGTGTTGTTGTTGATGTATGAATTTTGTTAATTCTGTAAGGCTTTATATGCCCTGTTTGTACACACGTTTCATTCTTTCCTTAAATGATAAATCTATTTCCTTTGATTTTTGGCTGCAACATGTCCTGGGCAATAAAGTAGAATGGTAAAACACATTTTTAGTGGCAAGAGCATCCTAAACAGGGGTGATTCTCACTATTATCAACTCAACAATAATATCAATATATTAATAATCGTCAAATGAAGTCAGCGCTCTAATCCTCTATTTTTATTATATCCATTTTTTCTATGATGTGCACATACACGCAGTAAGCGTGAAAATCTATAAATTTTGATCATTTTAATTGATATCTTTTTTCTTTATACAGGGGTCTACTACTACAAAAAAGAAAAAATTAATTAATATAATTTAAAATTATAAATTTTCACGTTTATTATATACATATCAGCACGTAATAGAAAATTCATTATTATATATACACGTAGCCATAAGATCGATAGTGAATGAGGTCACTGCGTACCTCAAAATTTATCAAAATATCTCTAAGTGTTTGAAAAAGGGAAAATGAAACTCTTTGAGAAAAGTCTCATCTCTCCTATGCGCATGCCCTTGTTGCCTGTTAAATGGAGTTACTGTATATACACAATCATCTCTCTCTCTCTCACACACACACACCCGCACACAAACTACCTAGTAGAAGGTATCAATGATCTCAATACCAGCAGTGGTGCCAAGAATAAAGTTGGGGTCACAGGGTCTTGATGTTTCAGCTCAAGGTTTGGGTTGCATGGGCATGTCAACCTTTTATGGCTCAGCCAAACCCAAGTCCGACATGATCCAACTCATTCACCACGCTGTCACCTCCGGTGTCACATTCTTAGATACTTCCGATTTCTGGGGGCCCCACACTAATGAAATCCTGATCGGACAGGTCCAATATTTCTTCTCTATAACTACATTATTTTACCAATTTTAATGTACAGATTTGTTTATTATCGATAATTGTTACTATCATCGTGTGTGTATATATATGTAATCTCAAACCAAGTATATATGTTTATTGATTATTCCATTTATTTTGTTAAACGAGCAACAAATTTAATTGTTCACAAATTAACTAGAGCATCCTTTTTTGTCATCGATGTTATTGTTAAAGATAATCAATAAAAATCTCTTTCGTTTTGGTTTCTGATAATGTGACGACAATTACAGGCTTTAAAAGAGTTGGAATTGAGAGGGGAAGTGGAATTAGCAACTAAATTTGGAGTAACCACAAAGGATGGACAGGTTGAAGTTCGTGGGGATCCTTGTTATGTTCGGGCAGCTTGTGAAGCTAGTTTGAGCCGCCTTGGAGTTGAATGTATTGATCTTTATTATATCCATCGGATTGACATTCGTGTTCCTATTGAAGTCACGGTATGTCTCTCCAAATGTCGTTCATATAAATTTACATTAGCAATTATTGTTATTAACTTCGAATTAAATGATTAAAGAGATCAAGTTTATTCATCGACACAACATGAGACTAAGATTTAGCTAAGATCATGAAACATGAGACTGTTGTCTTGGTTTTTGTTAAATGATTTTCTTTTATAGTCGGAGTCGATCCTGAAGTTGTCGGGATCCTAATCAAAATTCAGATGAGGAGCCTCTAATGCACATTTATACTGAATTTCTAGTGCTTGATACATGGATAATTAAAATTTCGGGATTCTAACGTTGGGGGCTCTGGCGCTTGTAGCTTAGGCCACCCGTGTTTATAGTTTAGCTGCACTAAAAGTCAAATATATTTCTAATACATCTCCTCATAATCTGCAAGATGGGAGAACTCAAAAAACTAGTTGAAGAAGGTAAAATAAAGTATATTGGATTGTCGGAGGCTTCCGCTAATACGATTAGAAGGGCTCATGCTGTTCATCCCATAACAGCTTTACAGATCGAATGGTCATTGTGGTGTAGGGATGTGGAAGTTGATATTATTTCATGCTGCAGGTGAGTAGACATTCTGCTCTCTCTTTTCTCAGCGATTTCCTTTCCAGATTTTGAAATAGAACAAACAATTCACTTGCCTATATCCTTGTTTTTTTGTTTAGAGAGCTTGGTATTGGAATTGTCCCATACAGTACCCTTGCAAGGGGATTCTTTGCATCAGGCCCTGAGCTGATTCAGAATTTGCCTGAAGCCGACTTTCGGAAGGTTTGTGCAGAAAATCTTTCTAATTTTACTTGTGCAAAATTTTCCTGACAAGTTCTTTTTCCTTGTCATCATTAAATATTCAATTGTGCTATCATATCATTCTTTTTTCTTAAGCACATTAAAATGTATATAGTGTATGCTTATGTCTAGTGACAAATTTGCAGAGAATGCCGAGGTTCAAACCTGAAAATCTTGAGCACAATAAACGCGTATACGAGCAGTTAATCGCAGTGGCATCAAGGAAAGGATGTAGTCCTGCACAGTTGGCACTAGCCTGGGTCCAAAATCAAGGAAACGATGTTTCACCAATACCTGGTACCACAAAGATAGAGAATTTCAACCAAAATGTTGGAGCTCTGTCAGTGAAACTAACCAAAGAAGAGATGGCTGAACTGGAATCTTTTGGTGCTGCTAATGTTGTTAAGGGAGACAGACATGGTCAAATGACATATACCTGGTTGAATTCCGAGACACCTCCATTGTCCTCCTGGAGATCTGAATAAAAAACGAGCCATGTTCCGATGTCCTGCTACTTCAGACACTTGAGAAGGGTGTTCCCAGATTAATTTTTTAAGTAGAGTGTTTTGCTTGTGTAATTTATATTATAATGTTATATGTAACTAGTATGTTGGTGAATAATTTCCAATTTGTCAGGAATCAGTAGTTCAGTGCTGTCGTTAATTTGCGAGTTGTATTAATTCTTAAGGGCTTTATATGCCCTGTCGAGCTTCAGTTAAACACAAGTTTCATTCTTCCCCTAAATAAATACTACTACTACTACTTGTTACAATTAGTAGTCAACCTGCTCAGAGTTTGAATGACACTTCCATTTTTAGTTTTGACAAAAAAAAAATAGAAACAGAGATTAATAACACTTTCAAGCAAGATCCGGCAACACAGGTGGAAACTTGACCTCGTAGACACAATTTCAAAACTTTGACACGTCTAAAAGCTTCTGGAAAGTATTGAACCATATATGAGAGTTCAAACAGCAGAATCAACATGTTTATCTCTTGTCAATGTACAAAAATTTGAGCTTCATTGTGCTAGCATGAAGTTCGAGAAATAAATTCAAGAACAGAAACCAAGCATATTGAGATATATTATTGTTTCTAGTGGTTTGCAGAAGAAAGTTATCTTGGAAAATGAAAAAGCAAAACAGGATTCAGAATGCAGTGGACTGAAGGGTACTGCAGGAGAGCTAAAAACAGATAAAAGACCGTGAAGTCGAAACTCGAAACAGGACACTTGACAAGAAGCTGGGCAGAGAATTGGCAATCACAAAGGAAACATTTAACCTTGCCAATGCAGAGCAGGAGCTTGAAAGTGAGAGGATGACAAGAGAGGTACATGAGCAATAAATCTCAGCATACTAACATCAGTTAACACCTATCCGTTTCTACAAAGAATGTTGGGAATATTAATGCACGCGCAACAATAAGACAGTTATATATCACAGATTAACAAGAACATGCAAACTTAACTAAGTAACAAAACAAACACGAAGGCACAAATAATATATAATTAGAGACTGAATTGACAAGAAATTAGATAAAATCACTTAGCACTATGAAATTTTATCAGAATTAGAGAATCAGCTGAGTCGCTAGCCCCTCGAGAAAACTTGACTGCTCTTGAAGAGATTATTGTCCCACTTACGCTGTGATAGATTGCTACAATATCACTTTCAGGATAAAACAGTTCAGATCGATCCGTTCACACATACGACAAGGCTAAACAACGACCAGTATCTCAATTCACCAAAAAACACCAAAAAAATCAATAAATATATGTATGTATATGTGGGAGATAGCCGCAGAGATGATGTTCTAGAATTTCTATCTTTTTGCTCAATCGATCTCCCTCTCAGATTTTCACACGCTTCAACTTTTGCTCTTCTCTACTCAAAGTAACGTATGTAATAAGAGTCTAATTATTATTATTATTATTAAAATAAAAATAATCCTCACTGAAATATTAATATATCCTCACTGAAAGTATGTAATAACGTATCTCAACTTCTTTCTTGGTAGAAAATCAAACACTTCCAAAATTAATTTTATTAATTCAAATTATAATATAATAAAATATTTATTAAATAAGGAAAAATTAAAAAACAATAGCAAATCATCCATATACACTTATATTTAAGACTCCCACTTTTGTATATGCCCTACATCCGCCGTATAGATTGCAGAAGAAGAAAAGGCTTTTTAAAATTTTAACTATTGAAATTTTGAATCCTTTAATAATATATAATACATAAAAAATAATACGTAAATATTTTAATTTTATTAATTTCAATAATATATAACCATTATTTTTATAATTTAGTTTTACGAAATAACAAAACAATAAAATTACAAATATTATAATCAGTCCGTGCATAGCACGGGTTATAGGCTAGTAGTATACTTATTTACACAAAACATGTTTATATAGTTTTAGCAATTGACTTTCCAGTTCAAACCCTGAGTACCAGCCTCGGGCCCTAAACAAACAAAAACTTTTCAGCACCTCAGGACCTGAACCTCTCGCCTCAGGCCCTGAGCATTCCAGAAACATTTTCAGCATACCATCGAGTCCTGAGCTTCCAACCCCAGGCCCTGAACATTGCAGAAACTTATTTCAGCACATCATCAAGCCCTGAACCTCTACCCCCAGGCCCTGACCATTGCATAAATTTCACAATATATTTCTCTGCTAAAACCGAAACAACCCCTATACAAATAAGCATTCTTGCTCCTATTTCTACATGGATTTTACTAAGAAAATGTCTTAGATCAAAATATGAAAGTTTAAGTACTTATAGCAAGGAACAACATCCACTTATTATTATCTGGAAATTACATCAAGAACACATATTACATGTGTCCTAAAATTTCCATTTTCTAACAATCCCCTACAAATCCATACAGAAATGCATTTTGGTTTTATTATGACTTGTTTTTTAGAGTCGTTACCCTTTCGAGTTTGAACCCTCCTAAGTCCCTGATAAGTGGAATTTATATCCACCTGGAATGCTTCATATCGGCTTAAGTTGGTGTTTTGGACTCAAGTATGTGGTGTTTTTAATGTGTTTTGTGTTGAGTCATTGCAGGGCATTAGTCGGAGGTGGAAAAGAGCTTTACAATGATTTTATGCTAATAAGAGTTCAGGAATGGAGTTGCGGAAGATTGCACGAAGAACAGAGCAAAAATCAAGAAAATGCAGGAATTTTTCCAGAGAGCAGGCGTGCCCACGTCCAACCAAGCGTGCCCACGACCATGCTGACAGAAAGGGAGCGCGCCCGTGCCCAATAAAGCGCGCCCGCGCCCAACAAAGCGCGCCCGCGCCAGACTTCTGCTGCAGAATCCTGTTTCTACTCTGATTCGAGGATTTGGAGAGTCCAGGTGATCCAGGGGCTTATATATAAAGATAAGAAGACATTTTTTAATAAGAAGGAAGCCAAGGAGAACATTAAGAAGACCTAGAGCACACGAAATGACTAAGGAGAAGAAGATTTAGTTTCATACTTTTGTATTCTTCGATTTAGGCGATACTTTTGGATGCTTGTTTTGTTCTTGTTCTAAACCCTAGTAATTTATATATTCTTGCGTAGTATTCTGGACTTATTTAGTATCATGTTTTCATTGGAACCCATGGTGACGATGCGTTCGATCATGAACCAGTCGTTGTCATAGGGTTCTAGCGGATTTATTTATGGATTTCAATAGTTGATTGTTTAAATCTTTAGTGTGTGGTGATTTATGATTTCCTAGTTTGGTTGTGCTTATTCGTCTTTGATGCGTAGCTAACATCTAAGATTGTTTGTTAATCTGTATTGAAGCGACTGTGAATATAGAGGTTTAGAACTTGCCATGCTAGCATAGGTTTATGTATGAATTGACATGCATGATTCGTAGTATAATTTTAACCATCTTACACACCCTATATAATCACAATAGATAACTTGTTCTTAAACCGTTATATTTTCAGATCTTATAGACATATAGGGTCTAAGCATAATTGGTTTCTACTCTATCTTGATTGTGGATGTTTAGTAGTTGGATATAAGTATATCGAAAGATAGCGTATACTAATTTCGTGTTATCTCATTAGTTATCATAACCATCGCATACTATTGATAAAGACATAACTTTGAATGAAGTATTTAATGAAGTTAGAATCCCATGTTTTATTCTCATATAAGTAATTCACTTTTAATCTCTTAGTTAATGCATGCTAGCATAATCTCTTAAGTAGTTAATCAACTCAAATTTGTTACTTGTCTTAGCTGTGAACGATAATCATACATTGTTGCATAAGTGCATAATCTGAACTTAACCTAAACCAGTCTCTATGAGAACGAACTTGACATAAATCTTATACTACTTATGATCGCGTACGCTTGCGTGTATTTTCGCGTATGTTTTATTGTGAACAGTCCCCTACTTCGATGGCTACGAGATATAGATGAAATATTTCACCTTGAATCTCTATTCATTTTGTGTAACCACACTCTATAGACGGCGACAAGTCAAAAGCCTATGGTGCAGATCTATGTCTTTGAGACATTATGGTCGTGTCTCAATCATGTTCGTCGAATACTTCAAGGAATAACCCTTTCCTCTAATTGCGACCTCACAATTACATTCACTTAGCTGGGCATCTCCAAAGATGTACTACCAACATCTCATCTTACGACTTGACCCCATTCAGAGTTTATAAATCCTGAAACAGTATTTGGTCCATCAGTATTTATCAAATTCTGATCCAAAACTGTTCCCATCAGAGTTTATTAAAACTTTTGCTAACTAGCAGTTGAAGTACCTCTTAAGGTTTACAGGGGATAGACTCAGATACATAAGTATCTAAATTTATGTGGTAGAGGTACTACCAATTCATCCTTATAACTTGTTATTACCACATTGAATAAACTTCGAGGGATCTCCTCTCAGGTGTATTGGGTTCCCGATGTGGATGAATCATGATGGGTTACAAGTCCTATCCCCGACCACAGCTTAAGGACTACATCATGCTCAAGCCCCTTAGTCAGCGGATCGGCTATATTATCTTGAGTTCCTATGAACTCTATAGCAATAATCCTATGGGACACAAGATCCCTTATAGACTTTAGTCTAACTTGGATGTGTCTCTTTCTCTTAGCATTATTCTTCACACTTCTGATATTGTCGATAGTTGTACGGTTATCACAATGAAAAAAAATGGTAGGAAGTAGCTTTCTTACTACAGGTAACATAGAAATAAGCTCATGTACCCATTCAGCCTCCGTCCCCGTGGCATCAAGTGTGACGACTGGGAATTTCGTGACATGATTAAGTGATTAAAGTATAAATCTGTGGTGTAATTATAAATTATATGATTAAATAAAGGGATAAATGATTTTTTTGATTAATTGTCTTTATTGTATATTAGTATCTGGGAACATAAAATGATCCGTTCCAGTTTGATGAGTCAGCTTAGGGGATAAGCTGTGTTGTCGGGCCGTCAGGTAGAACGGAACCCATGTTAAAAAGGATAAAGTGTTTAAATGTGAACTATGTGATATTGTGTGAAATAGGAATATTTAAGTGAGTATTATATTCCAGTGATGTGTCAGTTGATATAAAGAGAATAATTGTGAAGCGTGTCTGAAAACGCTCAACATCGGGCTGTCAAACAAGACGCGACCCGTTACGCGAAAAAGGGAAGTAATGATAAAAAGGAAAATTTTGTGATCAAGTATGAGTTGTGATGTGTGAATATATGTGTTTTCTTGTCTGTATGCATGATTACGTGATCTGGATGATTTTACGGTATTTATTTAATTTAAAATAAGGTTATTGAACCTTTAAATGTTTTATAAAATTATCCGAGTATGTTCAAGGTGTGAAGTTGGTTTGGTTATCTTCAAAATAGTCCTAGATAATTTACAAAAATGGTAAATGAATTTATTTGGTGATCGGTGTATTTTAAAATGATTTTATTAAGCTATAATCCTATTTTGAGCGCAATCTTGTAAAATCCGTAATAAATCAACCGTTCGCTCAAAAATTATTTAAAAAATATGGCTGAAAAGCTAATTTTAAGATCTATATTCTAAAAGTTATATTCATGGCATTTTTATCTTTTCTGATTTAAAAATATATTAATCAAGTTCGTTTTTGATTAAGGATAAAAGAAAATTAAGAATTTAGTTTCTTTTCAAATTACCAACTTGCCCTTGCATGCATTTCCACTCACAACATGAGAGAAGGTTACATATGTCATTTCCTACCCCACTATCTCCATTCAACTTAACCAAATGACCATACTATCCTTGCATGCATTTTGTGCTAATAATGAGAGAAGGGTACAAGGGTAATCCCTCTTTTCCACTAACTTGTAAGTATAAACGGAGAGAAGTTTGCTCATTTCCATTTTCATTCTATCTCTTTCCTTTCTCTTTCTCTCTTTTCTCTCATCTCTCTTCTCTCCCGATCTCTCCCTCTCGGCTCTCTCTCATACACTCCCTTCTTCTCTCTCTTACATGCAAAGCTTAATTCTAGTTGGAAATTAAAGTTTTCACCATCAGTCTTCCTTATTTCTCATTCTCTATCCGTTTACCTTTTGCATGTAAGTGTTTAAGCTAGTTTTGAAATCAACTTCTTTTAATTTTATCTAAGAAAATCTGAATTTCTAAGTATATGATCATAGAAGAAGTATAGTGGATGTTGTGTTGTATTTTTTTTGGTTTTGTTTCATAATAGTTCGAATTTTGTTGTTAAAAAATGGGTTTTTGATTTTTAATGATGAGTTGCTTATTTGTTTTAGTGTTAAACTTGATATTGAATATAAATCTTTGTTTCTAAGAAAGTTTCATGGCATGCATGTAAGGTTTGGGTATAATCAAATAAGTTTAGTTTGATTTGTAAATAAAATGAGTTGAATGGTTAAGTTAAGGGTTAAAATGAGTTGAAATTGTGATTTAAAGCCTTGCATGTCAAAATTTGTTAATGCATGCGTATTTTTTTGAACAACCCGAATGGGTCTTATGATTGGAAAAGGATTAAGTTGATTTTGTGGGATTATGTGCCACTAGTGATAATTAAAATGATTACTTGGTTGCACGTCAATTTTGGATTGTGTTTATGATGATTTTAGGTTCGAATTTTTGATGATTAAAAGAGGGTTTTGATTTTTGATTTTTGATTATGATTTTGATTCGGTATTTGGATTAAAAAGGATGAGACTTGATTGTGAAGTGATTCTTGTACTTGCATGTTACTAAAAGAGATTTATTTGTGTTTGATTATGTATGATTGTAATTGAGCGCTTGATTGTGTTTGGTTGAAAGGGCCGAATGGTTAAATGGTGTAAAAGAGGTTGATTTGATCATAAGACTTCACAAAGTAAATGCATGTAAGATTACTAGGGATTATTTGGTTTATTTGATGGTTTTGGTTCGATTAATGTGAAATAAAAGGAAGGATTGAGTCGTCTTGACATGAAATTGTATAATTATTATATTAACTCTAGTATAGAGTTTGGATACAAGGATTATATGCTATGTGTTATAATTGCGTCGCAATATGTGATTCAATGGCTATTTGGTTAAAGTATAAGAGTATATGGTATAATCGTGCTTAGTGATTATGATCGAGTATATATATACTCTTAGGGTATTGCGATAAAGGGATATTCTTAAGCGTTCCGGGAACGTCGAATGGGAATCTAATCAGGGTTTTGATTTTTGGATTGTAGATTCGGATCGTGAGGGCATTCAGGCTAGGAAAGGGAAATGTGTAGTAGGTGGCAGTAGTTAAACCTTTGTGAAACAGGAAAGCGAATTCAGGCCAGTAAATCTGCCTACTTATAAAAGTTATGTATTGAAAGGATATTGATGATGCCATGATAGAGTAATGATCTTTTATAACACTTGTGATAACCTGTTATTGATTCTTGAGAAACCCTGTTATTGTTCCTTGTGAACCTGTTATTGATTCTTGAACCTTGATTTTGATTCTGGTACCATACTCGTTATTGTTTCCTTGAAACACCTTGATAGTGTTCTTGTAACGACTTGATATGATTATTGTTTAAACCCTTATTGTAAACCTGTTGATTCATGCCCTGTTTAACCATTGATTCTGTAATATCCCATATTTTCAAATATTATTATTATTATTATTATTTGGAATTATTTATGTGACTTTTATGTGAATTTTGGTGAATTATCTGATAAGTGGAATTGATATTTGGGTGTTTATATGCGATGTTATTTGAGGATTTTAATTTTTATGTGTCCAGAATAAAATATAGATAATTGTGATATTTTTCTGGTAATTTTGGACTGTTAGATGATTTTATATTGAGTTATGAATTATTAATTATTTTCTGAGTAATTACCAATATTATTTTATAAAGCCGGGGATCGTCCAACTTCAACCGTTTTTACGTTTTTACAACCCGAAACTCTTCCTAAAACTCCTTCCTAACCTAATATGGTAATTCCGGATATTTTCCGTGTTTTGACTTTTTCAATCCGGATTACGGTTTGACCCGTGCGCGGCCCGGCGCAAGATTTTCGATACGATAGTTATTTCGGTAATCAACAAAAACCCTTATTCTCGAGAGACGGGATATTTTTACGTTATTTTCGTAAATAGTGTTTTATAAAAAGCTGGGTTTTGATAATTATCCAATTCTGGTATTGAATTGTATCGTTTTTATAGTTACTTAGCGGCTAAACAACTAATTTAACGATCCAAAACGATCCAATATTCCATAAATATAAATACCCTATTTCTTATTTCGTTTATTCGGTTTATTCATTTGCAACCAGTTAAAATACCGTAAATACAGAGAAAAACCCGAGAAACCGATACGTTCCCGAGAATCAAACACACGAACGAAGGCGTTATCGAACTCCGATTCGGGCGTGCAGCATATCAAAACGAAGCTCTCGAAATCCTCTTTCTGAATCAATCATCAGTTTCTTCCCAGAAATCATGGTAATTTTCTTATTTATTTATTTATTTATATTCGAATTATTTAGTAATTAAATTATGAAAATTTGTTATTGATGTTGTTGATGTGATTTGATGCTTCTATGTTGTAGAGCATGTTTTTCTGGTCGATTTGGTATATTATACTTCAAAAATAGAGTTCAATATCATATAGAAATTAAGGTTTGATTTTCTGAAAATTTCTTGAATATGTGTTCTTGGTGTTCTTGAAGAGTTTTGAAAATCAAAGACAGTTTTGAAGGTGTTATTGAACACCAAATCACAAGTATGAATATCCGTTGTGAAGCCCTCAATCTGTTCTATCTAATTTTAGCATCAAAATCAATTGAGATGTGGTAATTTTCTAATTCGTAATTTTAGGGTTTATACCCGAATTTGGGGCTTTTTGTTTAACTGATTTTTGGGTTATTTTGAGGTTATAAACTGATTGTACATAATCAGAGCGTTAATTCGAGCCATGTTTCATGAAGTTTGGTTTGAGAACCACTGAATTCGAGTTTTGCCGGAAAACTCGAAGAAACCGTTAATGGCAGTTCTCGCCGGAAACAGAGTCGCGGGGATGATTTTGATACGTCGAATCGTTGTTGTTGTTGCTGTAATAGACTGGAATCGAACAGTAGTAAGAACTGTGCCAGAAAATTCGTAAATTACCTGGATTAGGGTTGCCGAAGTTCGTTCCCGGCCGCCGGAATCTGCACCGGCCGGCCTGTTCTTGAACGACCCGGTCGGGTCAGTTTCGACCCGGGATATAACCCGGTTTTGATCCTTGAAAACCCATTTCAAATCTTAGTAATCTGTTTCTGCTATTTCCTTTTTACTTTAATTCAAAATTCATTATTTTAATTTTAAAAATTGTTTTTAATTATTGTTAATTTCCAAATTTTTTTATTTAATTATTCTGAGAATTATTTTAATTCTAAAATAAATCTTAATTATTTAATTAATTAATTTTAGTTGATAATTAATTATTTAATTGGTCAATTAATTTAAATATTAATTGATTAATTAATTTAATTAGTTATTAATTAATTTTAATTGATCTAATAATTAGATTTAATTATTTAAAATTGATTTAAAAATTTCGAAAAATAGTTTTGAGCTTTAAAATATTATTTAAAATTATTTTTCAGGCTCGATAAATCATATAAAATTATTTTAGGGTGTTTGAACCCTATTATTTTATTATTAAATGATTCATAGATCGTTTTTATTCCGAAAAATGTTCAAAAATTCATAATAAATCAACCGTTCGTCTGTTTAATACGAAACGAACGCGTACAGACTCTGAAAAATATTCCGCTTTCATTTAAAAATACTTTCGAGACCCAAATCCTCTTTGTTTCGAAAGGTCTCTTATTTTACGAATCATTCTGAGTCAATTTTTGATCGATAAATCATATTTTGACCTGATTTCAGTTTTAAACGTATCGAGTCGAACCTTCTGATGAACCGAGTATTATGTGATATGAATTATGTGATACATGAGTTATGTGCTTATGTGCTATGTGAATTATGTGTGTACGTGGGTCAAGAGTCTTGTGTTTGACTATCTTCTTTATGTGTGGACTATCGTATGGGTAGACGATAGGCTTTTGACGCGTAGTTCATCGAGTGGTTATCGTTTAGGCGATTAAAGTTATATATTTTAATTTATAGATGCGGATCATTCGAGTTGATCAAGACAAGATGTTGGATAAAGAGTGAGAGGGAATGAAATTGGATAACTGGCTTCTAGCAATCGCAGGAGCAGCATATCAGTCAAGTGTTGAAAATGAAAGACGATGATGTTTTGAGACAGAATATCAGAATAGATGCGTGTTTGCGAGTGTGATTAACTGCTAAAAACTCAAAGGCAAGTACCCCTGGCTTCACTAATCGTTCAAGTGACGTTTATTTCGAATCATATTATGCAAGTATTTCTATCATCACTTATTCTTCAAGTGATATTTATTTTGAATCTTATCATGCTAGTATTGCTTTCCCTATTCAGTTCAAGATAGATAAATGTTTTACATATCGCTGAATTAAATAATTCTGTTTATGCAAGCACTCTTCTGCTATTCTATGTTCAGAATAGATTTACAAATGTTTTGGGTTTTGAGAAAAATGATTTTGTTGCAAGTATTCCTGCCCAAGTGAATGAGGGCATAAAATTGTTTCGGGTGTCGAGTATTATGACCCCTTTTCAATAAAAGGTTTTGAGATTGAATGGTTACTGATTGCGTAAGAGGCCGAAGCACCAGTCCAGCGTGAGCTATTATACGGAAGTGTAATACGGAAGTGTAATATCTTACAAGGCTTGTTATGTCTTTTCTGGCGCCATATAGGTACCGTATATCTTCGGGATACGGGTAGTACCAATATTAACGGTATGGCTGCGGGATACCGGTGTTGTTTCATGACTGATCATCAGGAACAACATAGTGTATAATTTGGTTCCAATCGATATTATTATATTACTTTTGATAATCTTATAAGGAATGATTTATCAACTATTTCTGTTTTGGAATAATGGTAAAATGCAGTTTTAATTTAGATTCTAATTTATGCTGATACTTACGTTGTTGTTAAATATCAAATGTGGTATTAGTATAGATGATTGATGTTGACTTCAGTATGGGTGTTGTGAGCATCAAAGTTCGTATTGATATCTAATTTGATATGACATAAAAATAAGTATTAATTTGAAGAGTTCGGTTTTGAATGAGTTTATGATTCAATCCATAATCATTGTTTCATGTTATTGTTGTTTACGATATTTCCATAAACACTGTTTTACGAGTTTGATTCTCGTCAAGATTTAAAGTGTTGCTGAAGCATTTCGCTTGAAAATATAAAAAGGGTTTTGAATACAATTAAGGAATTAAATCTAGGATTCCTCAACTAAAATTTTATGATTCAACAATTATGATTTTAAATGTTCTGCTCTAATGCAGATGTCGGTTTTATATCAAAAAGACTCTATATATGTCATAATGATCTTGCTGAGTATTTCTTTCGCTCATACTTGCCTGTTTTTAAATTTAACCTCCAGTGAGGATTAGCTTGCTGTTTAGCCGCGTAATTTGAGGAAGCAAGAAGAAGCTCTTGGAAGGTGGTTGGTCCAGGGTTGCGGACTAGTGTAAGTTTTATTGTGTAAAGTTTTTTATATTATATTATATTATAGTTGTATATTTATTTGGGCCTAGTATACTTCATTTTGAAGTTATACTAGTGGGTTTAGTTTTGAATTGGAATTTATTGAAAAGAGTTTTAAAAGAAAGTGAAAATTTATTTGTGGAATTTGGAATTCTTGTTTCTAGAACTGTAACCTTAAAAGATCTTGGATTAGTTTGGGGTCATTTATGTTAAATATTGTTAGGAATATATGTGCATTAGTTTGATGATATGTTTAACAAAACACTTAAGTAGAAATTTAGTGTCTGTAGCCTCAACGGATAAGACCACTTTGGCTATCCGTTGATGGTGTAGCTTTACTTAGAAATAAGTCTAGTATTGTAGCATATTTCAGTCTCTGTATTTAAAATTGTAATTCTTAGAAGTTGAGAGAAACTATGAGTCATGTTGACTACTAGATGATATGCAGATAGGAAGGCCAATTGTAAATATTTCATGCCTTGTAATTTTGTATAAATGAAGTGGTATCAACGGATGACTTAAAAGACCTTCAACGGATGAGAAGCTAAGCTTCAACGGATGTCTCTAAAGCTTCAACGGATAACATCCTTCAACGGATGAGAGCATCAACGGATGAAAGCTTCAACGGATAACATCCTTCAACGGATGAAGTCATCAACGGATGAAAGCTTCAACGGATGTTCTGCTAATCAGCCGTTGATAAGTGGTAGTTGTACCTACAAGCAGAGGCACGTGGGTTGACAGAGAAAACTGAGATGTGGTAGCCGAATTTCAGGATCAACAGAAAAAGCAGCCGTTCTTCTTTTGTACAAAGTTGCAATAGTCAACAAAGTACTTGAGTGAACAGGAAAAGAAGCAAGTGAAGAACTTATTTTACTATTGTAATTTTATATTGTTTTTCACTTGTACACTTGGTAATATATATGAACCAAGAAGAAGCTAGTAATTAGATAGATTTTTCCAGAGCTGTTAAGAAATATCTTGAGAGAAAATTCATCTAGTTTGTACTAGGATGCAGCTGTGATCAACATTGTTGAACACAGATTTTCTAATATACCATCTCTGGTGGAACAACAAATCCACCAGAAAAGTTTTTAAGGTCTGTTGTGTTCTTTACATTTGTGCTTGAATATATATCTGTCTGTATTAGCTTAAAGCAATTCACACACTTGTTCTTCTTGAACACACAACTTTATAAACTGCTCAAAACTTGAAAAAGTTTTGAGATTTACATTCAACCCCCCTTCTGTAAATCTCATTGTTAGTCTTCTAGGAATAACAATTGGTATCAGAGCAGGCTCTTGACACACAAAGAGTTTAAAGATCTTGGAATCTAACAAAGATGAGTAAGAAGGATATTGGAGTAAAGATCCCAGTTCTTGACAAAGACAGTTATCACCACTGGAAGGTGAAAATGCACCTTCATCTACTCTCCCAAGATGAAGGTTATGTAAACTGCATTGAGAATGGTCCTCACATTCCCCACAAAGTAGCCACAGTTGCTACGGCCACAATTGCTGTTGGTCAATCCATTCCAAAACCCAGAGCAGAATGGACAATGGAAGACACAGAAGAAGTCCACAAGGATAAGAAGGCTATGAACATTTTGTTTAATGGTCTTGACAAGGATATGTTTGATAATGTGATAAATTGTTCAACTGCCAAAGAGGTTTGGGACACAGTTCAGCTGCTGTGTGAAGGTACAGAACAAGTAAGAGAGAACAAAATGCAGCTTCTCATTCAACAGTATGAGCACTTTCATTTTGAAGAAAATGAATCTTTAAATGACACATTCAATAGATTCCAAAAACTGTTGAATGGACTGAAGCTGTATGGTAGAGTGTACCAGGTGAAGGATTCAAATCTTAAATTTTTGAGATCCTTACCAAAGGAATGGAAACCCATGACTGTTTCCTTAAGAAACTCTCAAGATTATAAGGACTTTACTCTTGAAAGATTATATGGAATCTTGAAGACTTATGAACTAGAGTTGGAACAGGATGAGGTATTGGAGAGGGGGAGAAAGAAAGGAGGTTCAGTTGCATTGGTAGCTGAAAATGAGAAAGAATGCAGAAAAGAAACTGTGAGATCTACATCAAGCTCCAAAGATGGTGTAAGAAATCCAGAATCAGACAAGGGTAAAGGGCAAGTTGCTGAAAATGAAGACAACTCCAGTCAAGATGACTCTGATGGTATTGATGAGCATCTTGCATTTCTGTCCAGGAGATTTGCAAAGATGAAGTTCAGGAAAAACACTAGAGCCACTAAACCCCATAAGAACATGGTGGACAAATCCAAGTTCAAGTGTTTTAATTGTGGTATGAGTGGACACTTTGCAAGTGAGTGCAGAAAGCCAACCTCTGAAAAGAAGAAATTTGAACAAGTAGATTACAAAAAGAAATATTTTGATCTGCTCAAACAGAAGGAAAGGGCTTTCATTACTCAAGAAAGAGACTGGGCAGCTGATGGAGAAGAAGAGGATGAAGACATGGAATATGTTAACTTGGCTCTCATGGCTGATTCTGAGGAGAATGAAGTTAGTTCATCAAGCAACCAGGTAATTACTACTGATATAACACAGCTTACTAAAGAAGAGTGCAATGATGCTTTTAATGACATGTCTACTGAACTGTATCATTTGCGTGTATCTCTTAAATCTCTTGCTAAAGAAAATAGTAGGATTAAAGAGAACAATCTGTTTTTAAGTAATAGAAATGCTGTGTTAGAAGATAAGTTAATTGACCTAGAAAAGACTAAGCTGCATTGTGTATCTGTTGAAAATGAACTAGCTGAATCTATTAAGAAAGTAGAAATACTTTCCAATCAATTAGAGAAAGAGCAAGAGGTGATTAAAGCCTGGAAAACATCTAGGGATGTAAGTGCTCAAATTGCCAAAGTCCAAGGAATTGAATCATTCTGTGAAACTGCCTGGGATAAAAATAAAAAGAAACTGGAATTAATTGATGGACTGTCAACGGATGTGGAATCAACGGATGATGAAAGTTATCCGTTGAAGGAAGAAAAGGAACATCCGTTGAAGGTTCCTCAATTAAAACAGGCAGATGTTTCTAAAAGAGAAAATCTAAAGAAACTCAACAAAAAGTTTGGTTCAACTTCAAAGAACTTTGTCAAAGAAGGAGCAAGCACATCCAAAGATGTCAGAAAGGTGAATGTAGGGCACATGACCTTAGAACAGTTAAACAATAGGCTCAAGATGGTTGAGGATAAAAAGGAATCCAAAAGGAAATCCAACAGAAATGGGAAGGTAGGAGTTAACAAACATAACAATTACACACCTGACAAGTATGCTCCTAGAAAAAGCTGTGTGCATTGTAGTAGTGTTAATCATCTATCTGCTAACTGTAAATCTATTAAGAAATCTCCCATAACTGTACCCTCTTCCATGCCTAACTTGTCTGTATCACCTCTACATGCTCTGCCTGTTATGTCTCAACAAAATCCTTATGCACATTTTGCAAACATGCCATATTTTAACAATTCTTATCTTGCTGCATTCAGTATGCCTCAATTGCCATACAATATGCCAATGTGGAATAACATGTATGCACAATCCATGCCTAATAATACTATAAATGTGCTGGATAATGTTGTGACTAACCCTACACCTCAACCAACCACATCTAAGACCAAGGTTGACTCAAACTCACCTAAGTCTAAAGATGCAGGAGGAATGAAGTCTAGGAGAAAGGCTAACAAGAATGGACCCAAGGAAACTTGGGTACCAAAATCAAATTGATTGATTTTGTGGTGTGCAGGAAAATAGAAGAAATCTATGGTACTTGGACAGTGGCTGTTCAAGACACATGACTGGAGATTTCTCCCTGCTCACAGAGTTTAAAGAGAGAGCTGGCCCCAGCATAACCTTTGGAGATGACAGCAAAGGGTTTACTATGGGATATGGCTTGATTTCAACAAGGAATGTCATCATTGAAGAAGTTGCATTAGTTGATGGTCTCAAGCACAACTTACTGAGTATCAGTCAACTATGTGATAGAGGGAATACAGTTTCCTTCAATTCTGAAGCCTGTGTTGTCACTAGTAAGAAAGACAACAAAGTGGTTCTAACTGGAGTTAGAAAAGGAAATGTGTACTTAGCTGACTTCAACTCTATAGATGCAGAATCTATTACTTGTCTTTTCAGCAAAGCAAGTTCAGTTGAGAGTTGGCTATGGCACAAGAAGCTATCCCATTTGAATTTCAAGACAATGAATGATCTAGTCAAAAAGGACTTAGTAAGAGGAATTCCTCTTGTTGAATTCTCAAGGGATGGTCTGTGTGATGCTTGTCAGAAAGGCAAACAAAGGAAAGCATCATTTCAGAAGAAGCTTGAAACAACAATTGATGAACCATTACAGCTGTTACATATGGATTTGTTTGGACCAGTCAATGTATTGTCAATAGCAAGAAAAAGATATTGTTTAGTGATTGTAGATGATTTCTCAAAGTTCACATGGGTCTGTTTTCTTGGATCAAAGGATGAAGCAAGTGAAATCATTATCAATCACATCAGGCAAGTCAATAATCATCCTGACTTAAAAGTAAGAAACATCAGGAGTGACAATGGAACTGAATTCAAGAATTTGACATTAAGGCTGTTCTGTGAAGAAAATGGAATCATGCATGAGTTCTCAGCTCCAAGAACACCTCAGCAAAATGGGGTAGTTGAAAGAAAGAACAGATCTTTAATTGAGGCTGCCAGAACAATGCTTGAAGAATCAAAGTTACCAACATATTTTTGGGCTGAAGCTGTTAATTGTGCCTGTTTCACTCAAAATATTTCTCTGATCAATCAAGCTAAAGGCATGACTCCTTATCAGTTGTTCAAGAAAAGAAAACCAACTCTAAACTTTCTTCATGTCTTTGGATGTAAATGTTTTATACTAAGGAATCAATCTGACCATAAAGGGAAGTTTGATGCAAAGGCTGATGAAGGAATATTTGTTGGTTATTCAGCTGGAAAATCTTATAGGGTCTACAATCTAAGAACCAACATTGTTATGGAATCTGTGCATGTTGTGTTTGATGATAAAAAGATTGATGGACTAACAGATGAGGAACATTATGAGAGACTCAAATTTGACAATATTGAAATATATTGTGATGATAGTGAAGAAGAGATTGATGGAGACGACACTTCAAAAGGAATACAAAATTTGCTCCTGGATAATGCACAAAATTCAGCATCCGTTGAAAGACATTGTGCATCATCCGTTGAAGTACTTAATGAAACATCCGTTGATCATAGCTCATCAACTGATAATCAATTTACATCATTAATTGATGGAACTCCAAGTTCCCTGCAAAGGACCAACAACTCAGGGGGAGTTTCAACTAATCAAAACTCTATCTCACATCATGACAATACTGAGATCACCTCATCTAGAGCTCATCTTCCACCTCAAAGGAAATGGACCAAGAATCATCCCTTTGAACTGATCATTGGTGATGCATCATCTAAAGTGCAAACAAGAAGAGCTACTCAAGATGAATGTCTGTATAGTAGTTTTCTATCTCAGGAGGAACCTAAGAAAGTGGAAGAAGCCTTATTGGATCCAGATTGGATATTAGCTATGCAGGAAGAGCTAAACCAATTTGAGAGAAACCAAGTTTGGAAGCTGGTACCCAAACCAAAGAACAAGAGTCCTATTGATACAAAATGGGTATTCAGAAATAAGATGGATGAAAATGGCATTATCATAAGGAATAAAGCCAGATTGGTTGCTAAAGGCTATTCTCAGCAAGAGGGAATAGATTTTGATGAGACATATGCTCCTGTTGCAAGACTTGAAGCTATCAGAATCTTTCTAGCCTATGCAGCCCATGCCAATTTCAAAGTCTATCAAATGGATGTCAAGAGTGCATTTCTAAATGGGAAATTAGAGGAAGAAGTCTATGTAAGTCAACCTCCAGGATTTGAAGATCCAAATTTTCCAGACTATGTGTATTATCTGTTGAAAGCACTCTATGGACTGAAGCAAGCACCTAGAGCCTGGTATGAAACATTATCAAAATTTCTTTTGGAGAATCACTTCACTAGAGGTACTGTTGATAAAACTCTCTTCTTTAGAAATGTTAATGGCTCTAGTATACTTGTTCAAATTTATGTAGATGACATAATATTTGGTTCTAAAGATAATAATCTTTGTAAGAAGTTTGCTAAGCTAATGCAAAGTAATTATGAAATGAGCCTAATGGGAGAACTAACCTATTTTCTTGGTTTACAAATTAAACAAGTTAGTAATGGAATTTTCATTAATCAAACTAAATATATTCATGATCTTTTAAAGAAGTTTGACTTAATGGAATGTTCATCTGCAAAAACTCCCATGGCCACTGCCACCAAACTTGAATTAAATAAGACTGAAAGGTCTGTGGACATTACAAGTTATAGAGGCATGGTTGGTTCACTTTTATATTTAACTGCTAGCAGACCAGATATAATGTTTGCTACATGTCTGTGTGCGAGATTTCAAGCTGATCCTAGGGAGTCTCACTTAATTGCTATCAAGAGAATTTTCAGATATCTCAAGGGTACACCAAATTTAGGAATTTGGTATCCTAGAGAATCTGGCTTTGATCTAATTGGTTATTCAGATGCAGACTATGCAGGTTGCAAAATAGACAGGAAAAGTACAACAGGCTCCTGTCAATTCCTGGGAAACAAGCTTGTATCATGGTTTAGCAAAAAGCAAAATTCAGTCTCTACTTCTACAGCTGAGGCTGAATACATTGCTGCTGGAAGTTGCTGTTCTCAAATGTTATGGATGAGGAATCAACTCCTTGATTATGGACTTCATGTTGATAGAATACCTATCTTTTGTGACAACACAAGTGCCATAGCCATAACAGAGAATCCTGTGCAGCACTCAAGGACCAAGCACATTGATATTAAGTACCATTTCATCAGGGAGCATGTCATGAATGGTACAGTAGAACTACATTTTGTTCCAAGTGAACAACAAATTGCTGACATATTTACCAAGCCACTTGATGAATCAACATTCACAAGATTGGTAAGTGAGCTAGGTATGCTTAATTACTCTTAAAATTCATGTCTTCTTTGCAATTTGATGTGGAGCCTGAAATATATTAGTTGCTAGAACAAATTTGACTTTTAACAAAGTTTATTCCATCAACGGATGTTCCCTATCCGTTGAAAGTCAAAATTGCTCTATCAACGGATATTCATTATCCGTTGAAAGACAAGTATATCTCTGGAACTTTTATCCGTCAACGGATAAAGCTGAAGTACCTTTCAACGGATGACAATTTACATTATCCGTTGAAATGTCACATCAGACGTTTGAGGTGTTTCACAGCCGTTGATTCTATTTTCTTAACCGTTGATACCATACATACATCTGTATGTATTGGTTTTAAAGGTAGTTATTAGAATACTTACAGTTTATTCTTAAACGGCTGAAATTCACCAACACCTATTTATTGATTAATCCTTTATTTATTTTTTTTTTAAAGCATATAAGCCCTTCTGATTGTTCATTATTACTTTACGCTTTCTTAGAATTTCAAGCATTTACCATTTTCTCTCTGCAAAACCCTCAAGTTATTCTCTGCAATTTCTACTCACAACAATGGCACCAGTCGTGAAGATTATGTCTCAATCTGGGTTCATCTACGAGAAGAATAATTTCATAGCTCTGGTAGAGAAGAATGAAGCCCACTCAGATTATCACAAAATGATGGACTTCATCAAAAACTGTAAACTTAGCTATGCAATGCTGGAAGCCCCAACGATTTTCTGTGAAGTAGTTGAGGAGATTTGGACAACTGCTGAGTTCAACTCCATGGATATGACTATCTCCTTCACTCTCAAAGGTAAAAATCACTGTATAAACTGTGATGACTTACAAGCATGTTTTAAATTACCTGAGAACAATGCCATGACACCACACACTGATAGTGATGTATCCAGCATGTTAGATTCCATAGGTTACTCTCTTAACTCTGCTAATTTAGGGGGTATTAGACGAAAAGGCCTTAGGAAAGAATGGAGTTTTCTTGGGGATGCCTTCATAAAGGTTTTCTCTGGGAAAATTAGTAATTTTGATGCCATAACTTCATCTCTTGTTAACATGTTCTATATGCTTGTTTCTGATAGGTACTTTAACTTTAGCAACTATGTGATGCTAGAATTAGGTACTAGATTAGGTAACAAAGCTAATAGACCTAATAACATCTATTATGCTAGATTCTTTATGTTATTGGCTAACCATGTTGCTGAAGGTTTAGTCATAATCAATGAGAATAATAAACTCAAGTGCTGGGCACAAGAGAAAAGAGTTCTTGCAGACTTGAAGAGAATGGATCTTAACAGCAGTGTGCAATTGGTATATTTACCAATCATGAATGCACCCCAGGTAGGTGAGGTAATTGCTTCTACAACTCCTACTTCTTCCAACCCCTCTATTTCTTTATCTTCTAGTGTGGCCATGAAATCTGTGTCAATGCCCCAACAGATTTCTACCAAGGTCGCCAAATCCAAACTTTCAAAATCCAAGACAAAGAAAACCACCTCTGTTGTTTCTCAAAAGACAACAGTTGTAACAACAACCATTAACCCTGAGGGAAGTGATCAGGGTGTGAGTGGTGAGGGGAGGGGTGAACATCAAAGAAACCCCCAGGATAAGGAAGGAGAGTTGAGTGCTTCCCAAGCTAGCCAAGCCCCAGTTTCTCAAAAAGCTGTGGTGGTTGAAAAGGTCTCTAGCACATCCCTAGTAGCATCCTCCCAAAAGGATGTTACTATTGAAAAGAGTTCCCATCCAGGAACACAGAACAAAAGAGGGAGGGACACTAAAGCCAAACACTCACCTACAAAAGCCTTTATTAGAAGAAAGAAGGCTAGAACCCAATCTTCTACACAGGGTGCACACACTGCACAGATACATCCATCTGTCTCTGTGCCTTCTCAAACTCAGTTTGATGTGACTCCAATAAATGTGGAGTCACAGCCCCATTCTCTCACAATAACTACACATCAATCACCAAATACTTCTTCACCATCTCTGGATGTGGATATGCTATTCCCATCAATTCCTGATTCTCCCTCTTTACAACTCAGGGAGAAGCCCCACTCAAATACAGGTGATCATCATCTTTTAGATGATTTGTTGGATCACCCGCAAATTCTTTCAGATATAATTGAAGGATCTGTATCAACACATATCAAATCAATCTATACAGATTCAACAGTTATATCACTTTCAATTTCATCTTCTTTTCCTTCTTCAATGGATATCACTCATCCGTTGACAAGTGGTTGCTCTTCAACGGATAAGCTTAACAGCAGTTATCCGTTGATAACAACAGTTTCAACTTCAACGGATATTCCACATCCGTTGATAGTCTCTACACAAATAACTGAAATGATTCCAAGTGTAGAAGACATGAATACTGTGCAATCACTTTTAGGATTGAGGGCAGGGAGTGAAAATTTGAGTGAGAGGCTGGGTTGCTCCCAGGCAAAAGGAGAGATTGAGAGCACAAAAATGCATGCTATTTCTTCCAGCATGGCAAAAGTCAGTGAGTGGAGTACCACCTTAGAAGGTGAAGGTGAGGGAGTGAGATGTGTGAGCCAGGGGGAGCCCCTGATGCAAGAACATAGAGAAAAAGAGAGAAAAGCAGGTACAGTTGATACAAGGGTGGAACCAGCCATTGCTCATGAGTCAATGATTGTGGATGATGCTGAAAAGGAAAGACAATTTCAGCAACATTACAAAGCTGTAATTGATAACATTTCCTTGGATGCTGACACTTTTACTCATCCTGTGACAGCCTATCAACTGTTGGCTGCTCAGGGCAATGAGGAGGCAGAGAGGACACTACATCTAGTGCACTCAACAGAATCTCTTCAAAGGGATAAAGCTGCTATTAACAGGATGCCTTCTACAGCTGGTGAGCCATCTGAGGAATTTGGAGTAAATTCTGATGATGATGACTCTATTTCTTCTGATGGAAGCATGAACATAGGGGGAGATGAAGACCCTAGTTCCATTCCTAATCTACCTGAATGGGCCCTGACTAAGGAGCATAGAACAGGTGAATTCAATGTCCACCTGGTCAAACAAATCATCACTATTCAACAGGCCATTCAGAACACTTCAAATGCAAATATCAAGGCTATCCTCCAAGCTCACCTGGACTCACTGCATCTCATGAAGTTGCAGAAAGTAAAGCAAGATATGAGTCTAAATGATCTCAGGAAAGATATTGCTGACTTGAAATCCTTCACTTCAGAAAAATTGGATTCAGTCATGCCCTATGGTACTTTGCAGGACTTGGTTTCGAGATTGAAAAAGGAATCAGTTACTGAACAAAGGCTGGCCAAGTTGGAAGACAGAGTTCAAGGAATTGAAGATTCTGTGGCCACCCTTCTTCTCAACCAACAATCTCAAACCAATCTCCTAATGCAGCTGGCAAAAGCACAAGGCTTGACCCCTCTCCTTGATGATAACAAAAAGGGGGAGAATAAAAGGGAAGGGGAAGGAGAGCCCTCTACAAAGATTCAGATATCTAAAGTGCTAGTTCCTGCCATCACTACCTCTCCAATCATTCAAATCAAGGGAAAATCTGATGGAATTGATTTGATTCAGCTAGCAGCAGCTGAAATACAAATGAAAGAACAATGGAGGAGAATTGATGAAAGGTTGCAATTGGTGTTTGGTTCTACACAAAATAAATCAACATCTGTGAAATTTAGCACAAAGATTGAACCAATCAACATGGAGCTCATGCCAGTAGGGAATCTTAAGGATGGAGAAGCTTCTTCCAAAGAGCTACAAGCTATAATCCTCAAGCCCAATGAAAGATCCAATAAGGACTCAACAAAGAATCCTTTAAAAGAAGTGGACTTTCCTCCTTCAAAAGATGATGAGAACAAGATCTTAGGCAGGAGTATTGCCTATCTCAAAAAGTCCATGGATGAGGCTGTAAGGAGAAATAGAGCTATTATCATTAGAGAGGGAAAGAGCATATGTGTGATGCAAGGACATCCCAAATTCTCAATAGCTAAGAAAGAAGAAGCCAAGCAATTAAAGGCTGACAAAAGAGCACAAGCAAAGCTTGAAAAACAGCTAAAGTCAAGCCAAGTTGAAGAAATGAAAGGAATTGAAGTCAGGGGTGAAGAAAAGATTGCTAACTTAGATGAGGTTCTTGGGAGCATATTTGGTGAAAATATGGAGGAAAGAGAGGAATGGCAGAAGGGAAACAGAAGAAAGGCCAAGGCACACAGAAGGAGTGAAGATAACCCTGAAGATACCAAATCTACATCTAAACCACTACCTTCCATACCTGAACCTTTTGTTACTGATCCCTCTATAAATATCCATGGTGAACCAATCATTCCAAAAGAGGAACCTATTGATTGGGACAACATCACATTGCCTACCTTTCTAACCACTCTTCCACCACCAAAGAAACAGAAAAGAAAACCAAAATCTACACCTCCCACAACCTCTAAGAAATTCACTCAAAAACAAAAACCTAAACCTAAGTCACCCATTTCTAAAGATGATTATGTTCACATCTGTGACATAAAAGAAATTTCAGACATTGAACTCTATCTGGATGAGCTGGAGGATGTAAGGGGAATAGCTGCCTACAGACAGTTACCAGAAAGATTAGTGTTCAGATATAAAGGAGCTGGGGAAAGAACATGGCCTCTCCACAGGATTCTAAATGAAGGCTACTCTACCTTGATCAGAGTCTTTTCAGCCATCAAAAAGGATTCTGGCTTTACCAGAACAGCCAAGACTGAAATTCTCAACAAGATTGCCAACATAAGGAAGACTTGGAGGGAACCAAATGCTTTACCCAGAACCTTACTCATACAAGAAAGGGGAACTAAAATTCACAAATCACCTCATTGGTTGATGGAATTTAGAGATGACAAAGGAGTCAGAAGATTTTTCAGACTTGAAGACCAACTCAAGATTGCCAGCAATGAAACTCTCAAGGAAATGCAATCTAAGTTGGATATCAGTGATGAAGATGAAGCTGAATTCTTCAGAAAACTCCAACTCCAAATTGAGGGAAATGACAAAGGGCTAGGAAAGAAAACCAGGGAACAAAGAAGAAAATGATGTTTTGCTCAGGCTAGAGGAGCACCCTTGGAAATACTGTAAATCTTCAATTACCTCCTAGTACATACACTTTTGCAGCACTCTTTATATTTCTACTTAGTTTCAATTCAAATATTTGTTAAGTGTTTTGTTATCATCAAGTTAACCCTGAATTTATGCCTACAGTTCTTATAGACATAAATAGGGGGAGATTGTTAGGAATATATGTGCATTAGTTTGATGATATGTTTAACAAAACACTTAAGTAGAAATTTAGTGTCTGTAGCCTCAACGGATAAGACCACTTTGGCTATCCGTTGATGGTGTAGCTTTACTTAGAAATAAGTCTAGTATTGTAGCATATTTCAGTCTCTGTATTTAAAATTGTAATTCTTAGAAGTTGAGAGAAACTATGAGTCATGTTGACTACTAGATGATATGCAGATAGGAAGGCCAATTGTAAATATTTCATGCCTTGTAATTTTGTATAAATGAAGTGGTATCAACGGATGACTTAAAAGACCTTCAACGGATGAGAAGCTAAGCTTCAACGGATGTCTCTAAAGCTTCAACGGATAACATCCTTCAACGGATGAGAGCATCAACGGATGAAAGCTTCAACGGATAACATCCTTCAACGGATGAAGTCATCAACGGATGAAAGCTTCAACGGATGTTCTGCTAATCAGCCGTTGATAAGTGGTAGTTGTACCTACAAGCAGAGGCACGTGGGTTGACAGAGAAAACTGAGATGTGGTAGCCGAATTTCAGGATCAACAGAAAAAGCAGCCGTTCTTCTTTTGTACAAAGTTGCAATAGTCAACAAAGTACTTGAGTGAACAGGAAAAGAAGCAAGTGAAGAACTTATTTTACTATTGTAATTTTATATTGTTTTTCACTTGTACACTTGGTAATATATATGAACCAAGAAGAAGCTAGTAATTAGATAGATTTTTCCAGAGCTGTTAAGAAATATCTTGAGAGAAAATTCATCTAGTTTGTACTAGGATGCAGCTGTGATCAACATTGTTGAACACAGATTTTCTAATATACCATCTCTGGTGGAACAACAAATCCACCAGAAAAGTTTTTAAGGTCTGTTGTGTTCTTTACATTTGTGCTTGAATATATATCTGTCTGTATTAGCTTAAAGCAATTCACACACTTGTTCTTCTTGAACACACAACTTTATAAACTGCTCAAAACTTGAAAAAGTTTTGAGATTTACATTCAACCCCCCTTCTGTAAATCTCATTGTTAGTCTTCTAGGAATAACAAATATCTTCCGCTGGCATTTATTTATTGATTTAACAGGTTATATTGGATTGAGGTTTCATCGTGACGACCAAATCCCTTGACCCCGGATTTGGGGGCGTTACAAGTTGGTATCAGAGCCGAGGTTATAGTAAACTAGAAACGAGAGTGTGTAGGAGTGTGTATAGCTATGTGAGGACGTTTGAGCTCATATCGAGTTCTTGTTGGACTATCGGATATAGTACCAACGAGTAAGTTAAGATAGGCGCATTCGTTTGAAATGGTTGTGCTGAGCTGGATGGAACTCCGGGAAGCTGCAAACTTCTATGGTAGAATCTTTCGAGGCTACTACGATTTGATGACGATGAAGATTATCGATATTCCTGGAACGTGAAGAAATATCTAGAATCGGATGATGAGTCAACTGAAGAGTCAAATTGAAGATAAGCATTAAGATTTTGGCAATACCTTCTCTTTCTATAATTTCTTTTGACCTCTCTCAAAAGAGGTATCTGTTAGAGGATATATTCCCTAACACTCCTTTAATCATTTTGTTACAGAATCTTGTTTTCTGGATTTCATTTTTCTCCAGAAATATCAGCTTTGAAATCTTTTCAGTTTTATTCATTTGATTTTGGATTCCTTTGATATTCTTTTATTCTGACTGAGATGAACAACCCTAACTATAGGGGATACAAGGTATACCTGTCTGTGTGATAGGAGTTGGAATGGACGCCATCACTTGTGTGTGTTGTGAATACATGAAGGTTAACAACCTTTAGTAGTGTCTTAATTTGGACACGCAATACCAAGTTCATTTGATCATATTGATCTCTCAGTTATTCTTTTATTTCAACAATATCTATTTTCACAAATTCAGATTTTGGTCCTCTTATGACATAACATTCTTTTCTCTTTGAAATTCCATGATTTTATCATTCCAAATATTCGAAGGTATGCCAATCAAGTTAAGCTGAGTATCCTGGTCAAGTCAAAGTAATGCGATGTGATGGAATTACCAAGGATGACAGTGGAATGCAATGCGATTAGAATATCAGTGGCGTATAACAAAGTCGATCTGTTTCTTTACTTCTTTCTCTATCTCTCTCTCTCTCTCTCTCTTTTCTTTCTCTCTATTCTTCTTTCTCGCGATTAGTAAAAGTAATTCTATTGAAGAATTGGTCAAAGGATGTAGACGGAACAGTGGTACACAGTGAAACTCCTTTAAAAGTTTTATTATACAAGGAATACAAGATTTATTTGAGATTATGGAAAATTGAGTTTATTTGGAAATGGAAAATTTGTGATAAGATCCCTTAGTGCTTTCTTCTGCTGATTCCGAGGACGGAATCCTTATAAGGGGGGTAGATTGTAATATCCCATATTTTCAAATATTATTATTATTATTATTATTATTTGGAATTATTTATGTGACTTTTATGTGAATTTTGGTGAATTATCTGATAAGTGGAATTAATGTTTGGGTGTTTATATGCGATATTATTTGAGGATTTTAATTTTTACGTGTCCAGAATAAAATATAGATAATTGTGATATTTTTCTGGTAATTTTTGGACTGTTAGATGATTTTGTATTGAGTTATGAATTATTAATTATTTTCTGAGTAATTATCAAAATTATTTTATAAAGCCGGGGATCGTCCAACTTCAACCGTTTTTACGTTTTTACAACCCGAAACTCTTCCGAAAACTCCTTCCTAACCTAATCTGGTAATTCCGGACATTTTCCGTGTTTTGATTTTTTCAATCCGGATTACGGTTTGACCCGTGCGCGGCCCGGCGCAAGATTTTCGATACGATAGTTATTTCGGTAATCAACAAAAACCCGTATTCTCGAGAGGCGGGATATTTTTACGTTATTTTCGTATATAGTGTTTTATAAAAAGCTCGGTTTTGATAATTATCCAATTCTGGTATTGAATTGTATCGTTTTTATACTTACTTAGCGGCTAAGCAACTAATTTAACGATCCAAAACGATCCACAACGATCCAATATTTCATAAATATAAATAGCCTATTTCTTATTTCGTTTATTCGGTTTATTCATTTGCAACCAGTTAAAATACCGTAAATACAGAGAAAAACTCGAGAAACCGATACGTTCCCGAGAATCAAACACACGAACGAAGGCGTTATCGAACTCCGATTCGGGCGTGCAACACATCAAAACGAAGCTCTCGAAATCCTCTTTCTGAATCAATCATCAGTTTCTTCCCAGAAATCATGGTAATTTTCTTATTTATTTATTTATATTCGAATTATTTAGTAATTAAATTATGAAAATTTGTTCTTGATGTTGTTGATGTGATTTGATGCTTCTATCTTGTAGAGCATGTTTTTCTGGTCGATTTGGTATATTATACTTCAAAAATAGAGTTCAATATCATATAGAAATTAAGGTTTGATTTTCTGAAAATTTCTTGAATATGTGTTCTTGGTGTTCTTGAAGAGTTTTGAAAATCAAAGACAGTTTTGAAGGTGTTATTGAACACCAAATCACAAGTATGAATATCCGTTGTGAAGCCCTCAATCTGTTCTATCTAATTTTAGCATCAAAATCAATTGAGATGTGGTAATTTTCTAATTCGTAATTTTAGGGTTTATACCCGAATTTGGGGCTTTTTGTTTAACTGATTTTTGGGTTATTTTGAGGTTATAAACTGATTGTGCACAATCAGAGCGTTAATTCGAGCCATGTTTCATGAAGTTTGGTTTAAGAACCACTGAATTCGAGTTTTGCCAGAAAACTCGAAGAAACCGCCGGCGTTAATGGCGGTTCTCGCCGGAAACAGAGTCGCGGGGATGATTTTGATACGTCGAATCGTTGTTGTTGTTGCTGTAATAGACTGGAATCGAACAGTAGTAAGAACTGTGCCAGACAATTCGTAAATTATCTGGATTAGGGTTGCCGGAGTTCGTTCCCGGCCGCCGAAATCTGCACCGGCCGGCCTGTTCTTAAACGACCCGGTCGGGTCAGTTTCGACCCGGGATATAACCCGGTTTTGATCCTTGAAAACCCATTTCAAATCTTAGTAATCTGTTTCTGCTATTTCCTTTTTACTTTAATTCAAAATTCATTATTTTAATTTTAAAAATTGTTTTTAATTATTGTTAATTTCCAAATTTTATTATTTAATTATTCTGAGAATTATTTTAATTCCAAAATAAATCTTAATTATTTAATTAATTAATTTTAGTTGATAATTAATTATTTAATTGGTCAATTAATTTAAATATTAATTGACTAATTAATTTAATTAGTTATTAATTAATTTTAATTGATCTAATAATTAGATTTAATTATTTAAAATTGATTTAAAAATTCCGAAAAATAGTTTTGAGCTTTAAAATATTATTTTAAATTATTTTTTAGGCTCGATAAATCATATAAAATTATTTTAGGGTGTTTGAACCCTTTTATTTTATTATTAAATGATTCAGAGATCGTTTTTATTCCGAAAAATGTTCAAAAATTCATAATAAATCAACCGTTCGTCTGTTTAATACGAAACGAACGCGTACAGACTCAGAAAAATATTACGCTTTCATTTAAAAGTACTTTCAAGACCCAAATCCTCTTTGTTTCGAAAGGTCTCTTGTTTTACGAATCATTCTGAGTCAATTTTTGATCGATAAATCATATTTTGACTTGATTTCAGTTTTAAACGTATCGAGTCGAACCTTCTGATGAACCGAGTATTATGTGATATGAATTATGTGATACATGAGTTATGTGCTTATGTGCTATATGAATTATGTGTGTACGTGGGTCAAGAGTCTTGTGTTTGACTATCTTCTTTATGTGTGGGCTATCGTATGGGTAGACGATAGGCTTTTGACGCGTAGTTCGTTGAGTGGTTATCATTTAGGCGATTAAAGTTGTATATTTTAATTTATAGATGCGGATCATTCGAGTTGATCAAGACAAGATGTTGGATAAAGAGTGAGAGGGAATGGAATTGGATAACTGGCTTCTAGCAATCGCAGGAGCAGCATATAAGTCAAGTGTTAAAAAGGAAAGACGATGATGTTTTGAGACAGAATGTCAGAATAGATGCGTGTTTGCGAGTGTGATTAACTGCTAAAAACTCAAAGGCAAGTACCCCTGACTTCACTTATCGTTCAAGTGACGTTTATTTCGAATCATATTATGCAAGTATTTCTATCATCACTTATTATTCAAGTGATATTTATTTTGAATCTTATCATGCTAGTATTGCTTTCCCTATTCAGTTCAAGATAGATAAATGTTTTACATATCGCTGAATTAAATAATTCTGTTTATGCAAGCACTCTTCTGCTATTCTATGTTCAGAATAGATTTATAAATGTTTTGGGTTTTGAGAAAAATGATTTTGTTGCAAGTATTCCTGCCCAAGTGAATGAGGGAATAAAATTGTTTCGGGTGTCGAGTATTATGACCCCTTTTCAATAAAAGGTTTTGAGATTGAATGGTTACTGATTGCGTAAGAGGCCGAAGCACCGGTCCAGCGTGAGCTATTATACAGAAGTGTAATACGGAAGTGTAATATCTTACAAGGCTTGTTATGCCTTTTCTGGCGCCCTATAGGTACCGTATATCTTCGGGATACGGGTAGTACCAATATTAACGGTATGGTTGCGGGATACCGGTGTTGTTTCATGACTGATCATCAGGAACAGCATAGTACATAATTTGGTTCCAATCGATATTATTATATTACTTTTGATAATCTTATAAGGAATGATTTATCAACTATTTCTGTTTTGGAATAATGGTAAAATGCAGTTTTAATTTAGATTCTAATTTATGCTGATACTTACGTTGTTGTTAAATATCAAAGGTGGTATTAGTATAGATGATTGATGTTGACTTCAGTATGGGTGTTGTGAGCATCAAAGTTCGTATTGATATCTAATTTGATATGACATCAAAATAAGTATTAATTTGAAGAGTTCAGTTTTGAATGAGTTTATGATTCAATCCATAATCATTGTTTCATGTTATTGTTGTTTACGATATTTCCGTAAACACTGTTTTTCGAGTTTGGTTCTCGTCAAGATTTAAAGTATTGCTGAAGTATTTTGCTTGAAAATATAAAAAGGGTTTTGAATACAATTAAGGAATTAAATCTAGGATTCCTCAACTAAAATTTTATGATTCAACAATTATGATTTTAAATGTTCTGCTCTAATGCAGATGTCGATTTTATATCAAAAAGACCCTATATATGTCATAATGATCTTGCTGAGCATTTCTTTCGCTCATACTTGCCTGTTTTTAAATTTAACCTCCAGTGAGGATTAGCTTGCTGTTTAGCCGCGTAATTTGAGGAAGCAAGAAGAAGCTCTTGGAAGGTGGTTGGTCCAGGGTTGCGGACTAGTGTAAGTTTTATTGTGTATAGTTGTTTATATTATATTATATTATATTATAGTTGTATATTTATTTGGGCCTAGTATACTTCATTTTGAAGTTATACTAGTGGGTTTAGTTTTGAATTGGAATTTATTGAAAAGAATTTTAAAAGAAAGTGAAAATTTATTTGTGGAATTTGGAATTCTTGTTTCTAGAACTGTAACCTTAAAAGATCTTGGATTAGTTTGGGGTCATTTATGTTAAATATCTTCCGCTGACATTTATTTATTGATTTAACAGGTTATTTTGGATTGAGGTTTCATCGTGACGACCAAATCCCTTGACCCCGGATTTGGGGGCGTTACAGATTCCTTTGGATACTTTGAATTCTTGTTAACCTTATGAGAACCCTTTGAATTTCTTTGCGCAATATTTTCATTAACCTATATCGTTCCTTTGTATACCTTATTCCATAATGATCTCTAAGACTGATCTGATTCCCTAACTTACGATCTTTGGTTGTTATTTGATCTTGACCATAGCACTGGTATTTGATTGCTTGATCTAATTGATTTCTTTGAATCCCTGAAATTGAACATAAGAATGATTTTCAACTTGAAAGAGTCCGAATGATTTCATATTCTTGGTAATAATAAAATGAATTTAGTAAAACCTTTCTTTTCCAACACAAGATTTTCCAAATTAATTCCTGATGGATTGGATTGAGACGTAAGAGACTAGTGGGACTAGTCCAGTCATATAAGAGACTAGCGGGGCTAGTCCAATTTAAGGCTGAAATTATGCCATAGGGACCTTAACGACCAGATGGAGGTCGGTACGGGCTGATCACCCGTATTATTATTATTAACTGAAAGTTGAAGTAGTCCAATCAAGGGTTCCCTATCACTTTATAAAGGATATTGAATACATTGCTTTAGCAAATTGCTTCTTTGAAAATGAAATGACTTATAATGTTTTGAAAAGAGTTGGTTGTGATATTGATTAGCATACAACTTGTGAACCCTGATTCTTATTCTGATATTGTTATCAATCATATAATTGATTCTCAGAGTTGAAAAGATTCTCGCTTTCCATTTGAAAGATCCTTGAGATTCTGTTGATGATTCGTGATGAATGTCGGCTTTCGCCTTATCTTGAACCTTGATTCTTGAAAGCCCAACTATCTCTTCATAAACCTTCCCTAGCCCAAAAATAGAAATTTGCCACCTAGAGAATTTCAGTAGAATGCACCAAAAGTAATTGTGAAAATATATTGTTTATTGCATCATAGAACTGTAATTTAGTTACTTGCCGAGTTTAATACTCATATATTATGATTTGTTCAAACTATGGCAGTTAAACAAGAGGATGGCCAGACTTAGGCGCACTGCTCGTAAGAGTGTATCTGGTGGCCCCTACCATGTTGTAGGCTTCTAGATGCCAGAGCAGGTAGTACAGGTTATGTGTGAGCAAGCGCTTAGTCGGAAAGTTTGTAAAGATACAATGGGTTATCTGTTGGTTCCAAGTCGGAATCGATTGTGTAAATTTGGTATTATTTTGGGTTGTAATATTGTCTCAAACTTAATCCTGTTTGATCTTGTTATTAGTTAATCAGGGTTTATATTTATTTATTATTAGTTTAATGGTGTATGGGTCCTCATTTCCTAACCCCGAGATTGAGGGCGTCACAAGTTGGTATCAGAGCCACATGATCTAGTCCTTGAGACAAGTTAGGATAAAAGGGTATTTTGGGTATATATCTATATAGCGAGAGTGTTCGACTCATATTGAGTTGAGTTAGACTATTAGGTATAGTCTAAGTAAAGTGAATAGGCTAAAGTGGCAACTAGAGTTAGGGTGTGAGTTAGTTGGAAGTTTTATTTAACCATAACGCTGTTTCTTGGTTATTGTTTTATGTTTTCTCTCAGGACCCCAGTAGTGGTAGTGATTCTGATTCAGATATTAGTTTGACTGGTACCCCAGTGGACCCCATTCCACCCTCTTCAGAGGAGCCTGTGTATGTTAGTTCAGATCCAGAGGAGGATCCATCTGAGAGTAGTGAGATTTCTATGCAGATATCACCCTTGAGGGCCGAGTCAGAGACCCCAGCCCCTGAGCCAGAGTCTAAGATGCCTAATATTGTACCTGTTAGTGTTGGGAGCAATTTAGCCCAGGATCGAGATTTTGTTTACTCCTGCATTCCTGAGTTTGGAGCTTTGGTGGATAGGCTAGCTCGAGAGTCTTGGCAGAGCACTTCAGTTATGGATGATGAGTGGAGAGTCCGGATTAAGATAGTGAAGCAGGTTTCCCGGAGGAGATTGGATGAGGGACCATCCACTAGTGATGCTGATGTTGAGGCCCGGAGGCTGCATAAGATCATTCGCTGGATGTTGGTTGTGTTGAGAGAGATTCTGGATGATTAGGTGATAGTGTTGATCCGGCGGGACATTTGGTGGAGCCCGTTGTTGATGTTGTTTCTTTTCAGCGCCAGTAGGCTTGGGATACTTGGTCAGATGCCAGGATCCCTTTTTCATTTGTTATATTGTATTTTGTTTCAGAACTTTGTAGTAGTGGTTATTGGAAGTTAGGGGTAGATAGGGGGATGATTTCCAGTTTTTCCTCTGTTTAACCCTGCTATATTATTGTACCTTATTTTCGGAACTTGCTGTAATCAAACCTTTATTTATGTACCTTTGGATTGTTAAATCAACCATATATCTTATTTCCTATTGTGCACCCTAAAAATCTTTATAACTGTTTTGCATACCATGTTTCTATACAACCGTGTTTAATCTTTCGTAATAATCTTACCATGTGCCATGAGAAAAGACAACTGATAAGAGAAATTATGTAGTAATAGGATTGCATGTGCAAAATTGGGTAAAGCTTAAAACCCGCAAAAGTGATTTCGTAGTAATTGTTGTTATACATATCAATGCCATGTTATCGTATTGCTAAATAATTGCGCAATCATGTTTGTAAGAAATGGCCAACTTACCAGATCTCCAAGAAGAAGAAATTCAAACCCAAGACCAAGAATTTAACCAAGATACCACTATGATGAGCCGACTTGCTCAGCTTTTGCAACAACCCATAACCCCTAAAGTTGGAAACTTCAAACACTTTCAATCTGTTCATCCCCCAGAGTTCTTAGGATTGTCGAACCCGATAAAAGCTCAGTCGTGGTTAAGAGAAATAGAGAAAGCTTATGAGTTAGCAGAAGTTAAGGATGAAAAGAAAGCCCAGTATGCGAGTTATTATCTTAAGGATGAGGCAAGTTTCTGGTGGAATTCTTCTAAGGCTTTACTTGAAGGAAAAGATTTATCATGGGAAAAGTTTACCGAGATGTTTCTAGAAAAGTACTTGCCAAATTACATGCAAGATCAGCTGGAGATGAAGTTTCTGGACCTTAGACAAGAGGATATGTCGGTAGCAGAATATGAGGTGAAATTTTCGGAGTTATCTAGATTTGTACCCGAGTATGTGAATACGGAGGCAAAGAAGGCCAAAAGGTTCCAACAGGGACTTAGGCCATGGATTTAGAGTCAAGTGGCACTGTTAGAGATCAAGAATTATGCCATCTTAGTACAGAGGGCAATGATAGTGGAAGGAGAGTGTGAAGCTGCAAAAAGAGAAAATGAAGGTAGGAAAAGAAAGTTTGAGAGCTCGGAGCAAGAGCAAGGAAGTTCAAAGTTTAGAGGGAAGTTTGGTAAGAATGTAGGAGGTCAAAGTCAAAATTTTTAGAAGTTTAAACCCGGGAATGGAGCTCAAAAGAATCGTTTCCAGAAGGCCGGACAACCGGAAAAGGATAATAGACCTCAGATTCAAGAATATAAAGTTTGTGGGAAGAGACACCCGGAAAGATGTAATAAGCTAGATGTGACTTGTTTTAGGTGTAATCAGAAAGGGCATTATTCGTCAGAGTGCCCAAGTGGAGCAAAGAAGCCTGAATTAACCTGTTTCAAGTGTGAAAAAGTGGGCCATATGGCCAAAAACTGCAAGGAGCCTGTTCAAAAGGCGAATGTTCTTAGGATTGCTGAACCACCGCTTCTCCCAGCACCAACAGCTTAACCCATAGCTAGAACCTTTAACATGACAATGAAAGATGCGGTGCAAGATGTGGATGTGGTGGCATGTATGCTCATTATAAACTCAGTAGAAGTAAAAGTGTTTATGGATTCTGGAGCAACTAGATCCTTTATTGCTGAAAGTATTCTTGATAGATTTTAATATGTTGCGTACCCTCTTGAACCTAATATGATTATAGAAGTAGAAAATCAAGAGAAAGTCATTGTTAATAGGGTTTGTCCCGATTGCGACGTGGTTATAGGAGGTCGGCACTTTTCTGCTGACTTAATTCCTTTTAAGTTAAGAGAATTTGACATTATATTAGAAATGGATTGGCTGTCAAACCACGAGGCGCAAATAGAGTGTAAAAGTAAGAAGGTGAAGTTAAAGACCAAATATGGTATCGAAGTGATAATTAAGGGAAAAAGACAAGAGAAGAAATTTCTAACGACTATTCAGACGAGGAGATTGTTATGTCAAGGATGCGAAGCTTATTTGGCTCATGTCAAGGATGTAGAGAGAGAATCCGTAAGGATTGAGGATATTCCAGTAGTAAGAGATTTTCCTAATGTGTTTCTAGATGAATTACCTGGATTACCTCCAGATCGAGAGATCGAGTTCATGATTGATTTGGCTTCTGGAACGGAACCAGTATCAAAGGCACCCTATCTTATAGCGCCAGTAGAGATGAAAGAATTAGCAACGCAGTTGCAGAAATTGTTGGATAAAGGAGCAATATGCCCAAGTGTATCCCCTTGGGGTGCACCAGTGTTATTTGTGGAAAGGAAAGATGGAAGTATGAGGTTGTGCATTGATTATCGCGAATTGAATAAGTTGACGATTAAGAATAAGTACCCTATACCGCGAATCGACAACTTGTTTGATCAGTTAAAAGGAGCTACTTGTTTCTCCAAGATTGATTTGAGATCTGGGTATCATCAGCTGAAGATTAAAGTGGAAGATATACCCAAGACGGCTTTTCGAACGAGATATGGACACTACGAGTTTTTGATAATGGCTTTTGGTTTAACGAACGCACCAGCCGCATTTATGGATCTTATGAATAGAGTGTTCAAGCAGTATTTGGATAAGTTCGTTATAGTATTGATCGACGATATTTTGATATACTCCAAGACGGAGGAAGACCATATGGAGCATCTGAGGATTTCTTTAGAAATCTTGAGAAAAGAAAAGTTATATGCCAAGTTTTCAAAGTGCGAGTTTTGATTGAAGGAAGTACAGTTTCTTGGATATATAGTCAATAGAGAAGGAATTAAATTAGATCCAGCTAAGATAGAAGCTGTGATGAATTGAAAAAGGCCCAAAACTCCTACGGAAGTTATAAGTTTTCTGGGATTAGCATGATACTATAGAAGATTTGTGCAAGATTTCTCTAATATTGTTGTTCTATTGACTAAGTTGACAAGGAAGAACAAGAAGTTTGTGTGGACAGATAAATGCGAAGAAAGTTTTCAAGAATTAAAGAAGAGGTTGGTAACCGCCCCAGTTTTGGTGTTACCAGATGAAAAAGGAGAATTTGTGATCTTTAGAGATGCTTCATATAAAGGGTTAGGTTGTGTGTTAATGCAACACGCGAAAGTAATAGCATATGCGTCAAGGCAACTAAAGCCACATGAACAAAGGTATCCCACACATGATTTGGAATTGGCAGTGATTGTGTTTGCTTTTAAAATTTGGAGGCATTACTTATATGGAGAAATGTGTGAGATCTATACAGATCATAAGAGTTTAAAGTATATTTTTACTCAGAAGGAGTTGAATATGAGACAAAGAAGGTGGTTGGAATTGATCAGAGATTACAATTATACGATAAGTTATCACCCCGGAAAGGCGAAGGTGGTAGCAGATGCTTTAAGCCGTAAAGAAAGATTGAATGGGTTAACTTCATCAAAGGAATTGATCAAAGATTTTGAAAAGTTGGAAATAGAAGTGCGGATTCTAGAGTTAGAAAGAGGAGCCATGTATGCAATGTCATTTCAACTAGATATTTTGGAAAAGATTCGATGTTGTCAAGAAAAAGTGATGAACCACGAGAAAGATAAGTTGACAGGAGAGGAAGTTAAAGCTCAAAAGGATGAAACTGGAATATATCGCGTTAACTCACGCATTTGGATACCCAACGTTGTGGAGCTAAAGCATGAGATTTTGCACGAAGCGCATAACTCAAGATTTTCAATTCACCCTGGAAGTACGAAAATGTACAAGGACTTAAAAGAGAGCTATTGGTGGCCAAACATGAAAAATGAAATTACGGAATGGTTAAGTAAATATTATACATGCCAAAGAGTAAAAGAGGAACATCAACGACCAAGTCGATTGCTTCAACCACTGGACATACCTGAATGGAAATGGGAACATATCACGATGGATTTCGTGGTAGGTTTTCCAAAGACCAAGTCTAATCATGATGCGATTTGGGTAAGAGTTGATCGATTGACGAAGTCAGCGCATTTCTTGCCGATAAACGAAAGATTTTTATTGGAAAAGTTGGTCAAATTATATATGGACGAGATTGTGATGTGTCACGGAGTTCTAGTATCTATCGTGTCTGATAGAGATTCGAGATTTAACTCGAGATTTTGGTGACAGTTTCATGATCATTTGGGGACTAAATTGAAAATGAGTACGGCATATCATCCGTAGATCGACGGACAAAGTGAAAGGACAATTCAAACGATCGAGGATATTTTTCGAACCTGTGCAATAGATTTCAAAGGAAATTGGGATGATCATCTGCCATTGATTGAGTTTTCCTACAACAACAATTATCACGTGCGTATTGGCATGCCACCTTATGAAGCGTTGTATGGAAGAAAATGCAGATCCCCTACATATTGGGATGAAGTTGGTGAGCACAAATTAATTGGCCCAGAGCTAATTCGACAAACGAAAGAGAAAGTGGAAGTGATTCGTAAAAGGCTAATTGCTGCTCAAGATCGACAAAAGAAGTACACGGATCGAGATCGGAAAGATTTACAATTCGAAACCGGAGACAAAGTGTTGTTAAAGATATCTCCGTGGAAAGGTTTATCCAGATTCAGAAGAAAGGAAAATTGAGTCCTAGGTATATTGGACCATTCGAAGTACTTAGACAAGTTGAAAAATGGCTTATGAATAAGCATTACCTCCGTAGATGCAACATCTTTATAAAGTATTTCATGTTTCTCTTGTAAAGAAATATAATGCTGATGCAAGCCATGTGATCGAATTGGAACCAGTGGAAATACAACAAGATTTTTCTTATTTGGAACAACCAGTTCGAATCTTAGATCGAAAAGAGAGGACACTCAGAAATAAAGGTGTACCTCTAGTTAGAGTGTTATGGAGAAATCCTATAGTGGAATAGTCAACTTGGGAATTAGAAAGTGAAATGCAATAAAAGTATCCCCATCTATTTGTTTAGACTAGATTCTGGGGACAGAATCCTTTTAAGGGGGTAGATTGTGACGACTGGGAATTTCCCGACATGATTAAGTGATTAAAGTATAAGTCTGTGGTGTAATTATAAATTATATAATTAAATAAAGGGATAAATGATTTTGTTGGTTAATTTTCTTTATTGTATATTAATAACTGGGAACATAAAATAACCCGTTCCAGTTTGATGAGTCAGTTTAGGGGATAAGCTGTGTTGTCGGACCGTCAGGTAGAATGGAACCCGTCTTAAAAGGGATTAAAGTGTTTAAATTTGAACTATGTGCTATTGTGTGAAATAGAAATGTTTAAGTGAGTATTATATTCCAGTGATGTGTCATTTGATATAAAGAGAATGATTGTGAAGCGTGTCTGAAAACGCTCAGCGTCAGGCCGTCAGACAGGACGCGACCCGTTACGCGAAAAAGGGAAGTAATGATAAAAAGGAAAATTTTGTGATCAAGTATGAGTTATGATGTGTGAATATATGTGTTTTCTTGTCTGTATGCATGATTTAGAGATCTGGATGATTTTAAATGATTTTAAGGTATTTATTTAATTTAAAATAAGGTTATTAAACCTTTAAATACTTTATAAAATTATCCGAGTATGTTCAAGGTGTGAAGTTGGTTTGGTTATCTTCAAAATAGTCCTATAGACTTTACAAAAATGATAAATCAATTTATTTGGTGATCCGTGTATTTTAAAATGATTTTATTAAGCTATAATCCTATTTTGAGCGCAATCTTGTAAAATCCATAATAAATCAACCGTACGCTCAAAAATTATTTTAAAAATATGGTTGAAAACTAATTTCAAGATCTATATTCTAAAAGTGATATTCGTGGAGTTTTTATCTTTTCTCATTCAAAAATATATTAATCAAGTTCGTTTTTTATTAAGGATAAAAGGAAATTAAGAATTTAGATTCTTTTTAAATTACCAACTTGCCCTTGCATGCATTTATATTAACAACATGAGAGAAGGTTAGATGTGTCATTTCCTACCCCACTATCTCCATTCAACTTAACTAAATAAGAATATTATCCTTGCATGCATTTTGTGCTAATAATGAGAGAAGGGTACAAGGGTAATTTCTCTTTTCCACTAACTTGTAAATATAAAAGGAGAGAAGTTTGGTCATTTCCATTTTCATCCTATCTCTTTCCTTTCTCTTTCTCTCTTTTCTCTCATCTCTCTTTTCTCTCTTCTCTCCCGAGCTCTCCCTCTCGGCTCTCTCTCTCATACACTCCCTTCTTCTCTTTCTTACATGCAAAGCTTAATTCTAGTTGAAAATCAAAGTTTTCACCATAAGTCTTCCTTATTTCTCATTCTCTATCCGTTTACCTTTTGCATGTAAATGTTCAAGCTAGTTTTGAAATCAACTTCTTTTGATTTTATATAAGAAAATCTCAATTTCTTAGTATATGATCATAGAAGAAGTATAATGGATGTTGTGTTGTATTTTCTTCGATTTTGTTTAATGTTAGTTCGATTTTTGTTGTTAAAAAGGGTGTTTTTAGTTTTTAATGATGAGTTGCTTATTTGTTTTAGTGTTAAACTTGATATTGAATATAAATCTTTGTTTCTAAGAAAGTTTCATGGCATGCATGTAAGGTTTGAGTATAATCAAATAAGTTTAGTTTGATTTGTAAATAAAATGAGTTGAATGGTTAAGTTAAGGGTTAAAATGAGTTGAAATTGTGATTTAAAGCCTTGCATGTCAAAATTTGTTAATGCATGCGTATTTTTTTGAACAACCCGAATGGGTCTTATGATTGGAAAATGATTAAGTTGATTTTGTGGGATTATGTGTAATATCCGGGATATATCGTGTAATTATTTTTGCTAATAAATAATTATTATGTATGTTCGGTATTTATTGTGAATTATTTGTTAAGTGTTAAATGGGTTTGGATGTTGAAAATAATATTAATTGAGTATTTTAATTTTCATATGTCCAAAATAAAATATAGATAATTGTCATATCTTCCTATTTATTTTTATGTTGATTTATGATTTTATAGGAAATATATGGATTTTATAAAAAAAAATTCTGAGTATTTAAAAACTATTTTCTACAATCGGGAACCAATCGACGTCATCCGTTTTTACATTTTTATAACCCGAAACTCTTCCGAGAACTCCTTCCTAACCTAATTGCAATATTCCGAGCATTTTCTATGTTTCGACTTTTTCGATCCGGCGTACGGTTTGTCCTGCGCAGGTCTCGGCGCAACATTTTCGATACATTATTCGTTTCGGTAAATCAATAAAACTCATATTTTCGATAAACGGGATCTTTTTATTAAACTATCACAATTATCACCTCGTAATACGTGTAACCGGGCGCTGAGACCAAGACCGTAGTACAAATTGTACTGGTTTGGATAATTATCCCGAAATCCGGTACCGTTTGGATTAGTTTTTATAAATAAACGTACCATTTTATATCCGGAATGATCCAACGGGATACTAATTTTCCGTAATTATAAATAGCCTTTACCGTATTTTATTTCATACCGAAAATTATTTGCAGACAGTAATTATATAAATTTCCAGAGAAAATCTATATATTCATATAATCTTTCTGAGAATCAAACCAACAAATCAAGGTGTTAGTGATTTCTGTTTGGAAAGCTCGAGTAACCAAATTGAAGGTCTCAGAGCGTTTTATCAGTTTCTTCAAGTTTCAGAACTGCATAAATCAAGGTTTATTTTCTATATTTTTATTTATTTTCGAATTAATTTGATTAAAAATATGAATTTTTGTTTGGATGATTGTTTGAATGATTTGATGATTGCATGTTGTAAAACTTGTTTCCCTGATGATTTTGATATATTATATGATTGATTTGGAGCTCAATAACATGTTCACAATTGAGTTTGATTTTCGAATTTTGAAATTAGGGTTTATAACTCGTATAAATGTTCTTAATTGAAATTTAGGGCTTTTGATCTAGGGGTTATTAGCTGTTGTATTATAGTGGGTTGTGTTCCTTATAAAATTTGCAATCGATTGGTATATAGCTTGTTAACAGAGGATGTCTGAATCGAAGGGAGTTGTGTTTTGAAGTTTACGTCGAGTTCGCCGGAAACCGGCGAACTTCTCGGCCAAATTCCAGCCAACTCAGGGATGGGTTGAGTGATTTGATGGCATGGTTGTGTTTCTGGTATTGTGTAGATGTGATCTAGAGGTGGTGGTGGCCTGAGCATCCCTGGATCGATTTCTCCGGCGAAACAGGGTGTTTTCCGGCGACCCCCTGTAAAATTACAGTTTAGTACCTGGACTTTTGGGGACGATGCAGTTTGGTACCTGAAGTTTCCAGAGTTTGCAAAAATAGGATTCCTGTTTTAAAAATGTTTAAAAATCATATTCTCTATTTATTTTAATTATAAAAATTCATTTTTAATTTCTGAAAATTCCAAAAATTATTATTTTAATTCCAAAAATTATTTTTAATTCAAAAATAAATCTGAATTAATTAGTTAATTAATTTCAATTAATATTTAATTGATTAATTGGTCAATTAATTTGAAAATTAATTGATTAATTGATTTAATTAATTATTAATTGATTTTAATTAATTAATTAGATTTAATTATTTAAAAATAATTTAAAAATTCTGAAAAATAGTTTCGAGCTTTAAAATATTATTTTAAATTATTTTCAAGGCTCGATAATTATTATAAAATTATTTTGAAGCCAGATTTGGCCAACCGAACCCTGTTTATTACTCTGAAATTGATCCAACGACCCGTTTTAATTCCGAAAAATGTTTTAAAAATCATTTTAAATACCCGAAAGCTTGTTTATGACCCGAGACTTCTTTATAAATGATATATCATTGATTGTTTGACGTGTTATGTGCTATATGTGACTTGTTGGTTGACTGTCGGTCTATATGTTCGGTGTTTACTTGTTTATAGCGTATCATTCAATCCGTTAATCGGATTTGGGTGAAACGAAGGGTAGATAGAAGTGTGTTTCGAATAGAATCGTATAAGTTGAGTATTGATAGATGCTTATGATATGTGAGCAGAAGAGGCAAGGCGTAGGAAAGCGAAACAGATAGTCGAGGAGTAGATGGTTGTGATTAGAAGTTAGTGCAGTATAGCAAGTTAGTACCAGGAAAGTGTTCTGAACTTTCTTGAGATATATTATAGATAATTGATAGTCCTGTTTTATATTACAAGTGCTTTGAAGCACTGAACCCAAAACCCTGATTCCAGTTATTGATCTTGAGCCGCAAACCTTATTCTTTCTAAACCATTGACTGTTGTATACCCAAATACGAACCACAAATATACGATACTCTCCACAAATACATACAAACTAAATACCAAACACTGAATCAAGTTACTTATATATTCAAACCATCGTACCTTATGCTTGAAAGACCAAATGCTTGTAACCCTGAAACATGGATTCCTATGTTATCCAATTCTTTCATTACCTAACAGTCAAGCTTTGAAATTGCCATATTGATCCTTTGTAAAGATTGAAACTATTTCATTATTGAACATTCAATGTTGTTTATGATTCTGTTTATTGCTTTACATTGTTTATTATGTTATTATGTTAGAATTGGATTGTTTTTATAAAATTGTGGACCAGATTCGTGGTCAGACCAGATTAATGGTCAAGCTAGGCCAATGTGTGCCTTGGATCCAGTAGTTAGAGCAGTGTTGTGTGCTTTGCTCGGGGTTAGTGCGTGACTGATTAGCAGCCTAACCTTGGTTTTTAAAATGAAAATATAATATCCAATTCTAAATCATAATTCATTGTTCACTTGATATCATAACCCTTTTCACTTAATGATCATTATTCTCAGTCTTGTCATTGAGACTTGCTGAGCTAGTTAGCTCATTTGTGCAATGTTGTTTATGTTCTTTTCCAGTTAAGAAGGAACCAGTTGGTAGCGAGGATCCCTAGTCCAGCGCGAGAGCTAGGGGTTCAGGTTGATCAAGTTAAGCTAGTAGGCATCTTTTGGAATAATTTAAGTTTATAAAAGTTTGTAATAATGCTTAATACTCAGTTCTGAGTTTGAATAGTTGGGATTTGGACGGTTTGTAATATAAGTGTGTGTTTGGCTTGTGTGCATACTTTAACCTGTTGCGATCCGTGGTAGTTGGTAAGTAGGGTCACTGCATATTATTGTTATCTTTATTATTGTTATAAGCAGGTTATAAATAAGGTGTGTGTGTGTGGACCCTAAACTTCTGACCCGGGTTTAGAGGGCGCCACATTATGCGCTACTAGTGATAATTGAAATGATTACTTGGTTGCACATTGTTAGGTCCCAATTTGTTTGTAGAAGGGGGGTTGAATGCAAACAATACCGTTTAATCGAATAAAATGCGGAATAAAAAGGTGAAACAAAATTCAAGTTAAATAAAACTTTTATTAAACTTGAAAGGTGTTACAACAACGGTATCGATTACAAGGGATTAATCTCAAATCAATTATTACAAATCTAGAATAAATTTGACATGAACTTTTTCTATTTTTGCAATGAAAAGATCAAATGCTAAATGCGATTTGAGATTAAGTTCTAGGGATTTTAATCCGCTAGATTGTTACACAAGAACAAGATAAATAATTCTAGTGGTTTGGATTTAACTTTACAATCTAGAATTTTGATATTGAATAAAGCAGATGAAAAATGAAATAATTTGTTTTTGTTTCTGCTGTGTTCTTGACTTGTGTGTTCTGTTTGATTGAATGAATAATGTCTTCTGCTTTCTGTAGTTTAAGTAAACAAAACAATCCAGTTGAATCAGCAAGACTTTCGGCAAGACAATCAAATGAACTGGCATGACAATCCATTTGAACTGGTAGGACTTTCGGTGAGACTATCCTTTTGAACTAGCAAGACAATCCCAATAGCTAGCAAGACAATCAGAATGAACTAGCAAGACTTTCGGTATGACTATCAATTGTCATACCGATTGTCATAGTAGTTCAAATCATATTGTCTTACTGAATTATTAATAGATTTTAATCTAATAATAATTCTGAAAATCCTTAATATTAATTCTGAATTAATTAATCAATTAATTCAATTAATCAATAAATTAATCTTTGCAGATATAATTTATTTTCTTAATTAAATTATTTGACTTAATTAATTAATAGAGAATTAATACTAATCTTGAGCAGCAACCATTCTTCTGAAAATCTTCTGAAAATTACTGTCAATTATGAATCAATTCCACCACTTCAATGTTGACACTCGATGTACTGTCTGGTTCATGAGTGACTAACTTCCGTGACGTTTCTTCAAGCCTTGACCTTGATACTCTTGATTTTCTTCAGACTAAATCCTTGTAATTAATTGATACCCTGACGAGATCTCTGTCACTTGATTAAATCCACAATCTTGATTTATATCACTGAGGCTTGATCAATTTTTTGAGCTTCTTCCAGTGAATTAAGTCTTCAAGTCTGTAGATGAATAATGTTTCTTAACCCTTTGACAGATGTTACTCTGTGAGATCTCTCTGACGAATGATCCACTATTTACTTATTACATTCTTATTTAAGTTGAGTTAAATCCTCGAATAAACAAATAGGCTAAGACATATGCCTTTCAATCTCCCCCTATTTGCTTGTTAGACAATAACAATAAATACCTAGAGGATAACTCAACTAACAAATAAGAAAAAGATATAAGCAGTAATGCAAAGTAAATAGCAGAAAAGTTCTGGATTATATTTAACATTTTCCGGATTCCAAAAGAAATTTACAAGTGAATACAAGATAGATGTTCCTCTAGCCTGAACATATAACTACATTAGTCTATCGTGATTCATAAAGCTCTAATCATATTACATTGAGTTTTGAGCTAATTGACTTCAGTTGTCTTCTCTTCTGACTTCACCTTCTTCTAAATCTTGAAGCAACTCCTTGTCAAAGACATGATCCTTTTCTGAAGTGAAGCTTGCTGGTCTGACTGGTTGAACTCCAACTGACTTCAGCTTATTCTTGAACTGATTGTACCTTTTAATATTCTTTTCACAATAAGCTTGAATCAAATCAGCAGCTTGAGTCTTCAACATGGATGAGTATCCAGCAGTTCTTAAATGATGTTCCATCCAAACCAGATGCTTAGCTGAGTAGTCTTTAAGAGATTGTACATCTAGCTGACAGATTTGAAGACAATCAGACTTAAAGAATCTCACCTGATGAGGATTGTTGACCACTTGAGGACTAGCCCTGCTGGCAAACTCTTTAAGCCTTTCTCGAAGAACTTCATTCAATTCTGAGCTTCTTTTTACTTTGTTGAGAAGAACCCAAATCTCTGACAAAGAACGATTCTCAAACAGATGAAGTGACACCTTGAAAGATCCTTCACTCTGACAATATACAAAAATGCTCATCTCATTTAGGGATCTGTCAAAAGCAGCTGTGATCCTTGAGACTTCAGTCTTGATAACATTCATGTACATGTCATTGTTAGGATTTGAGATTTCCAGCTTGTCAAGAAGATGTAGGAACTGTCTATCATTCTTAATGCTCAGCTGAGGCATATCAAGTACTCTCCTAGCTTCATCCCATTTTTCACCAATCTTCAGTCTGACATCTCTTCTCCTTTCTTGAGCCTTAATGTCATGAAGACGTTGCTTTTGAAGAGTTTCTGTTCTTTGTATGTCTTTCCTCATGTCAATGATCTGGGAGACCTTTTTGAGTTTAACTTCTTTTCTTTTCATCTCTGGCTGCTGCTGCTGAAACTCTTTCTCAAAGATAGGATCCACTGTAGCTTCCTCTTCCCATTCTCCAAAATCACTTTCCTCTTCAGCTTCAAATAAACCATCTTTATCTTCCAAGACTGGTTCAGTGGGAATGTCAAAAATATCAAAGTCATCCTGTTCTCCACTGTAGTAGACATCATCAGCCTTTCCTTTGTCTCCAGCTGAGGTATCTTTTTCTTTTCCCTTTCCACTACTCCCTTTCTTCTCCCCCTTAGTTGAGGGATCCTCTACTGACTTTCCTTTAGACCCTCCATGACCTCCATCACCTCCAGAGCCTGAGCCTCCACCAGACGGCCCTTCAAAGTAAGTTCTTTGTTCTTTATTAGGGCAGTGAGAATTCTTGATCATGAAATACAAGTGTTTCATTCCTTCATTAAGATGTTCCATGCCCGTTTCTATCTTTAGAAATCTGGAGGAGTCCAGTGCATGATTCATTTCAACCAGGTCTTCAAGAGAAGTCATTCTTGTATGTAGAGAGCAGAAGTTAGAAATGTCATCAGCTGATAAAGTTGGAGTTTCCTGAATGGAATTGAGCTTTGGTATGACAGTGGTCTTGAGATCTGAGATATCATTCCTAATGAGTGCCAACTGATTGTTGACAGAGGTGGAAGAAGAAGACCGTTCAACCACTTGTGCTTTGAATAATTTAGCATCAGATTGGCTTTTAGCAAGTTCTTCTTTTAAAGCAGCAATTTGAGCTAACAGGTTTTCAGTGTCTGTGTCTGTGTGTGCTCTCACCTGAATTTCACTCGTGTTTGGTTCACTCACCTCTCATGCTTGTGTTTCTCTCAATATAATTGCTCGTGAGGAGTCTTCCTGTTGCTGTTCTTCTGTACCTGCAATTAAAATCACCCTAGCCTCTTCAAGAGAGGTCAGTGGTGGTGCAATGGGAATTCGCGAGTCCCGATCCTCAGTCAAACCTATCATTTCATGTGAAATAGATGTCTGAATTGCTTCAGGGATAGATTGACCGAGTTGCCCTCCACTTTCTCCAGATAAATCTGCGAGTGGAGAATCCCGTGAGGGAGCCAGAGGTGTTGGATCTGGGAGGGGAGAAAATGACTCTATTAAAGGTGGCTGAGAGTCAGATTTTCCCTCAGAAGCATGTGACTGCTCTTCTGCCGTAACTATGGCAGACACTGTAACAGACTCTATGTGCACTCCTTGCTTCGTGTCCTGAGTATCATCTACTGGTATGTATGGTTCCATTGTGAGTAATGAAATTGTGCTTGACTCAGTTTAGGATGCCATGGCCCTATGGCGAATTTCAATAGATTCATCCTGTTGAGAGAATGTCTCTAGTAACTGTTCATTGGCCATTTCAAAGTCCATGTCCTGTTGGGAGGACAAGGATGGGCTTTCAGATGCCTCAGTATATGTTCTTCTTTTCTTGGGAGGAGGCAGAGCTGAGGGTTCACTCACATTCAACAATACACTACTTCCTATTAACCTTCTGGGTAACATTTTAGATAGTGGGGGAGAGGTTGAGATAGGTTGTGACTCTGTGTTTGGCTCTATGACCTGGGATTGAAGCTGTGGTTCTACAACTTCATGGTCAGTCCTATCGACCACTGGGGGTCTTTCAACAGAAGTAGGAATGGAGTGAGAGTGAGGAATTACTACCTGTAATGGAAGAGCATCTGATGTTGGAGGAGCCTGGGTGGCTTGAACCACTGGAGGTTGAGGTTGCTGTTCATGACCGGGAAGATTGAAAATAGGTAAGGGAATATAAGTGGCCATGAAAGCAGATACAAGTACTGGAACTTGCATGAATTTGAAGGTTGTGTCTTGGCGGGTGTAAATCTTTTTACTTACAGGAGGGGGTTCGGTTACTGCAGAGTTAGCAAAAAGGGCTTTGTGCTCAGGTGTGAGAAGATGATCTGCTATAAGCATGAGAAAATGAGCATAGTAACACGAGACCCTATGATTTGTAGAATGATCACGTAAAGCAGTAGTGAGACGTCTCAAGAGAATGGGTAAAAGTAGTTTGCCAAAATTGATCCTTTGATTGAAAACAACCGCAAGACCAATATACTGCAGAGTGGAAGTGATGTTGTGAAAGTTGGATTTAGTTCAGTTGGCAAACACTTTAGAAAGTGTATCGAAGAAAATGTCCCATTCAGACACCAAATTGGATTTTGAAAGTTTGGTTAAATTGATCACCCCCTGATAGTGAATAGCATGGAAAAAGTTTGTGATATCATTTTCAGAGGGTAAATTACAGAAATTGTCCAATGGAAAATTTAACGCTCGATTGATGACTGTTTCATCAACTACATACTGTGTGTTTGCCACGGTGAATGAAAAAGATTTTGAATCATCGGCCACAGTAGAGGTTGTGCAAATCAGTCTAAGCAGATCGACATTTAAAATCACATTTGATTTAATAGCAGAGCTAACAATCGAATGGTCATTTAAAAATCTAATCCATGGCTTAAATTTTTCCACATCACATTTTTCTGGATTAAAATAACCAACAAGATTATGCGAAACAATTTGGAAATTGAGAGCCATTTAAAAATAATAATAAGACACACACTTTCAGAATTTTAAGAATAATATTAAGAAAATTTGAATTAATTAAATTAATTTAATAATTCGAATTAAATTAATTATAATCGAAAAATTTAGACAGAAATGTATCTCGTTAAAATTCTTAACTCACACACACAGATTTGAAAAGCCAAAAGACACAAAACAGAAATTAAAATTAAAATTAAAATTACCCAAAATCAACAAACACAAACTGAATTTGAAGGAAAAAAAATGATTCGAAAAAAGTTTTGAAAATTTTTTTGGCAGCACTCCTGTATGTATATATATGTAAGTATTATAACAGGAGTAAGATTGCTGAGTAAGAACTCAAGCAAAGGAGATAATGGCGATGGAATTGGTGTTTGCTGTTCGAAGAGAGAGAGAGAGAGGAAGAGATAACTGATGGAATTTTTGAGAAACAAAAAAAAACTGAACTGATGAAAATTAAAACACACACAAAAACGATTAAGTAGTATAACTAGTATGACAATCGGATTGTCATACCGATTGTCATACCGATTGTCACACCAGCTTAAAGACAAAAAAAAACAAAACAAATAATGATATATAACTGGTATGTCAATCTGATAGTCATACCGATTGTCTTGCCAGTTATAAAATTAATCTGATTTAAAAATAAACAAGTATTAGTACTGGAATGACTTTCAGCAAGACAATTTTAATTGTCTTGTCGATTGTCATTCTAGTATAACATAAAGTAAGTATTTAAATATACTGAATAATTAACATAAAAACTGTTAAAAACACATAATAAAAAAAACAGAATATATAAAATATTTCAATTTCAGAAAATTGAAATGTATATTGCAGAAAATATTTACATAATTAAAATAATTAAAATATTTCAGAGATAATAATATTTTCAGTCCAAAAATAGATTTCTTTTGAATTTTAACAAATTAAATTCATAGAAAAATATTTTTAGAGAAAATAAAATATTCTGAGACATTAAAATTAACAAGTTGAGTAACTAAATAAGATAAGATAATAGAAATTACATAGAAATAAGCAAGAAATATGATAAAATGATAAAATAAATTTCCAAATGAATTTTTCATTTATGAAAAATTCATTTGTAAATTCATTCAAGAACAGATCTCAGATATTAACTAGATTAATCACTAAAACTATTCAACATACCCAATTTACCAACTAATCTGGTAAATGTGGATTCATCAAGTGGTTTAGTGAAAATATCTGCTATTTGTTCTTCTGTTGGAACAAAAAATAGTTCAACAGTACCATTCATGACGTGCTCTCTAATAAAATGTTACCTGATGTCAATGTGCTTTGTCCTCGAGTGCTGCACAGGGTTGTTGGTGATGGCTATTGCACTTGTATTATCACATAAAATAGGAATTTTGTTCAATACAGAGCCATGGTCTCGTTGCTGGTTCCTAATCCACAAGATCTGAGCACAACAGCTTCCAACAGCAATATATTCAGCCTCGGCCGTTGAGTTGGAAACTATTTGCTTTTTCTTGCTGTACCACGAGACTAGTCTGCTACCTAGGAATTGACAACTCCCTGAGGTGCTTTTCCTATCAACAACACTTCCTGCATAATCTGAATCTGTATATCCAACAAGGTTAAAACCAGATTCTTTAGGGTACCAAATACCTAGATTTGGTGTTCCCTTAAGATATCTTAAGATTCGTTTAACAACAACGAGATGAATATCTCTAAGATCCGCTTGGAACCTTGCACATAAGCATGTAGCATACATAATATCTGGTCTACTTGCAGTAAGACAGAGTAACGAGCCAATCATACCTATGTAGCTTGTGACATCTACCTTAATGGAGTTTTCACATGGTCCAAGCTTGACAGCTGTAGTTGATGGAGTCCTAGCTGATGCAGAATCCTCTAGATTGTACTTTTTGAGGAGTTCCTTGAGATACTTGGATTGACAAATAAATGTTCCATCTAACCTTTGATTTACTTGTAATCCAAGAAAGAACTTCAGCTCTCTCATCATGCTCATTTCAAACTTGCTGTGCATTAACTTAGCAAATCTCTTACAGAGATTATCATTAGTAGACCCAAATATTATATCATCCACATAGAATTGGACTAATATAGTATCATTCTTATGTTTTTTAGAAAAAAGAGTTTTGTCTATGACACCTCTAATAAAGCTATTTTCAATAAGAAATTCAGAGAGAGTGTCATACCATTTTCTTGGAGACTGTTTGAGCCCATAGATAGCCTTGAAAAGAAAGAAGACAAAATCCAAATGATCCGGATCTTCAAAACCAGGAGGTTGCTCTACATATATCTCTTCATCCAGCTTTCCATTCAGAAAGGCGCTCTTGACATCCATTTGATAAACTTTAAAGTTAGAGAATGCTGCAAATGCCAAAAATATCCTGATGGCCTCTAGTCTAGCCACTGGAGCATAAGTTTCATCATAATCAATGCCTTCAGCTTGAGAATACCCTTTAGCTACCAGTCTTGCTTTGTTTCTTGAAACCACACCATCTTCATCTAGTTTATTCCTGTACCAACAGCTTTCTTGTGTGTAGGTCTAGGTACCAGTTTCCAGACTTGTTGACTTTCAAACTGATTGAGTTCATCTTGCATAGCAATCACCCAATCTGGATCAGTCAGTGCTTCCTCAATCTTCTTAGGTTCCATCTCAGAAAGAAATCCTGAGAACAGACACTCATTTTGAGTAGCACGTCTAGTTCTGACTCCAACATCTGGATCACCAATAATCAACTCAAAAGGATGAGCTATATTCCAGACAGTCTGTCTTGGAAGATTTGATCTTAATGATTCGCCTTGAAATTCATTGGGATGTTGTGTCCTACTAGATGATCCTTCAGCATCTCCCCCTGAGTTGTTGCCATGTTGACTTGAAGATTCTCCGTCAGTAGCAGTGGTATCTCCATTGTTGCCAAAGTTTCCATCACTATTACCTTGAGTATCATCATGATTAACAGGTTCTTCACCAACAACAAATTCAGGTTCTTGACCATGTTCTAATTCTGAATCTGACATATCATCAAACTTCAGTTTCTCAGAAGGATCTTCAGTTTGGATACTAGGGAGTTTAGTGTCATCAAATGTAATATTGACACTTTCAGTTACTTTGTGTTGATCAATGATATACACTCTGTATGATCTTCTTCCATATCCAACAAAAATACCCTCATATGCCTTTGCCTCGAATTTACCACGACGATCATCTCCATCCTTGAGCACGAAGCATCTGGCACCAAATACATGAAAGTATTTGATAGAAGGTTTCTGTTCATTCAAAATCTCATAAGGAGTTTTCATGAAGTCTTTGTTGATTAGAGTTCGATTCTGAGTATAACATGCAGTATTGACAGCTTCAGCCTAAAAGTACATTGGAAGACCTGATTCACTTAACATCGTTCTTGCAGCTTCAATCAATGTACGATTCTTCCTTTCTACCACTCCATTTTGCTGAGGGGTTCTAGGAGCTGAAAATTGTCTGGTAATCCCTTTGTCTATACAGAATCCATTGAGAAGTGAATTCTTGAATTCTGTTCCATTATCTGACCTTATTGCTCTAACAGGGACATTAGAATCTAACTCAATCATCTTGATATGATCAATCACAACTTGTGGTGTTTCATCCTTAGAGTGAAGAAATAAAACCCACGTATACTTGGAATAGTCATCAACTATCACAAGACAGTAACACTTCTTTGACATCGAAATGACATTAACTGGTCCAAATAAATCCATGTGCAATAATTGCAGAACACCAGTTATGGAAGATATGTCAGTGCCTCTGTGACTTGCTTTTTTGACTTTCCTTTCTGGCAAGCCTCACATAGTCCTTCTGGGGAGAATTCCAGCTGAGGCAGACCTCTGACCAATTCTCTTTTGACAAGAGAATTTATTATTTTAAAATTGAGATGAGAAAGTCTCTTGTGCCATAGCCAACTCTCATCCGATGATGCCTTTTCATAGAAACAATTGACTTCAGGATTGCTTCCAGAGTTCATGTCAGCTACGAACAGATTTCCTTTCCGGATTCCCATCAAGGAGGGTTTTTCACTTTTCTTGTGCAGAATCTGACACTTCAGCTTGTCGAATAAAACATTGTAGCCGTTATCACAGAACTGACTAATGCTAAGCAGATTGTGTTCAAGTCCTTGCACAATATACACATTTTCAATGATAACATTTCCAGCTAGCAAACAGCCATATCCCTCCGTTAAACCTTTGCTGTTATCTCCAAAGGTAACCACTGGGCCAGCTTTCTCAACCACATTTGATAGCAGGGCTCTATCTCCGGTCATATGTCTTGACGATCCGCTGTCAAGAATCCACACTACCGGTTGTACCTGTTTAATGCCCTGCAATACAAATGGATTAGACCTTCTTCGGAACCCAAGCTTGGCTGGGTCCGGCATATTTGTAAAATTGGTCTTTATCAGGCAAAACAACATTCTTAATTTTAATATTCTCAACTTTCTCAATGACTGGACATTTGACCTTGTGAACAGCCTTGACAAATTTCTGTTTAGGCTTAGGCACAAATGTCTTCTTTCTAGCTTTAGGAGGACTAGCAGTCTTAGACCTATCATGCTTTCTATTATTCACATGCTGACGAGGAGTAGTCTTATCATTAGAAACATGCTTACCATTAAAATAAGCATACATCAGATTAAAAGCACAAGACATACAATCAGGAACACCACATGCTTTATGAGAGGGATTAACAATAGGCAACTTATGCATGGTAGACATGGCATTTGTGTTATCCAACTCATGTGTGTCTGAGTTAGTCTCAGTTGCTTTCACAACCTTGACTGGAACTTTTGACACACTTGACTTGGAGACAGCTTTCTCATTAGCATTATCTTCAGCACAGATTTCTTCTTGAATAATAAATGAGGTCTCATCAAATGGTTCAACAATTGATTCTTTATAGAGGGGTTCATCAACACCCTTAAGCACATGTGGTACTTCCCTGCCTTTAGCACAGACATGAGGAGGGGAGTTTATGCCTAATTTTCCAATAGCAGCATTGTAATCATAACCTATTCCAGATGTTTGATTAACAACTTGCTTATTGTAAAACTCTTTGGACTTCGAACAAGAATTAAAGTAAGCTTTAACCTTAGCCTCAAGACCGGTGATCTTGTCTTTGAGAATAGTTTCAAGTTGTCTATAACAGTCAACTCTATTCTCTAGAAAAGATACTTGTTCTTTTAATTTATCTTGATTAATGTGCACAAGTCTTAATTCATTGACCTCTTTCTCAAGGTCTTTGATTTGTTGATTTAATAATTCATTATCACGACGAGCACAATCTAAGGAACCTCCTAGATGATAAACTAATTCAACATCAGTAAATTTTACCTCTTTTCTTGACGATGAGGTGTTTGCATCACTAGCCATGAGAGCAAGATTCCCAACTTCTTCATCTTCACTGTCAGTATCATCCCAGCTTCTTCCCTTTGCCAGGTAAGCCCTTTCAGATTTACTCTTCTGATTAGAATCGTAAGAGTTCTTCCTAACTTGTTTTGGCTTCCTGCATTCTGTGGCAAAGTATCCCAACTCATTGCAGTTGAAGCATCGAATGGTGCTTCGATCAACCATCCTTGTTTTATACCCACCACTGTTGGTGTTAGAGGATGAAGATCCACCTTTCTGGAATCTGTTGTAGTTGGACTTGTACTTGAACTTGGGATTCCTTTTGAATCTGACATTTGAGAATCTCTTGACAATCAGGGCCATTGACTCATCCTCCAATTGCTCCAGTTCTTCCAAGGAATAAAAATCATCTCCTGATTGATTTTTAGTAGGAGGATCAAATTCTGCTACTATCATATTTTCTTCAACCTTGGAAGACTGTACCATTCTTTCTGACTGTTGAGATTGTTGTTGATATTGTGGTTGTTGTTGTTGTTCATCAGCTACTAGAGCAGTAGACGTGCTGACCACTCTTACTTTCCCGTAAACTTCCTTCTGCTGAATCTGCTCCAACTTATAAGTCTTTAACACACCATAGAGCCTATCCAAAGATATCTCACTCAGATCTCTTGCTTCTCTTATGGCAGTGATTCTATGTTCGAGATGAGTTGGCAGTGTTAAAAGGAACTTTTTGTTGACCTCCCTGATGGAATAGTATTTACCATTAATGTTCAGGTTGTTGATCAATGCATTGTACCTCTCAAGCACTTCAGTGATTCCTTCTCCTGGATTGGATTTAAAGTATTCATACTCAGAGGTTAGGATTTCTAACTTGTTCTCCCTAACTTCCTCTGTGCCTTCATTAATAACCTCAATAGTTTCCCAGATATGTTTGGAATCTTTACAATTCATCACATGTCTATTCATCAAGGGATCAAGGGAATCTACTAAAATTAATTGAAGGCTAGCATCCAGGGAGGCTTCTTCTATTTCAGCAGGAGAGAAATCCTCAGGATCTTTCATATAAGTTCTAGGTTTGGTGATCACCACATCATTTTCTATTACCTCTGGTTCAATAACCATTGGAATTTTTGGACCCTTCTTTAACACTTGCAGATATTTGGGATTAGCAACTTGTAAAAACAATAGCATCTTCTTCTTCCACATAACATAATTTTCTTTATCGAATAGTGGAATTTTAACGGTTCCAACTTTTTGTGTAGTCATTATGAATTTTTGAGTGAATAAAAAATTCAAGGAGTGAAAGAAACACAAAAGTCTAGGATCTTGAATTGTACGTTAATCAGAAGGCTCTGATACCAATTGTTAGGTCCCAATTTGTTTGTAGAAGGGGGGGTTGAATGCAAACAATACCGTTTAATCGAATAAAATGCGGAATAAAAAGGTGAAACAAAATTCAAGTTAAATAAAACTTTTATTAAACTTGAAAGGTGTTACAACAACGGTATCGATTACAAGGGATTAATCTCAAATCAATTATTACAAATCTAGAATAAATTCGACATGAACTTTTTCTATTTTTGCAATGAAAAGATCAAATGCTAAATGCGATTTGAGATTAAGTTCTAGGGATTTTAATCCGCTAGATTGTTATACAAGAACAAGATAAATAATTCTAGTGGTTTGGATTTAACTTTACAATCTAGAATTTTGATATTGAATAAAGCAGATGAAAAATGAAATAATTTGCTTTTATTTCTGCTGTGTTCTTGACTTGTGTGTTCTGTTTGATTAAATGAATAATGTCTTCTGCTTTCTGTTGTTTAAGTAAACAAAATAATCCAGTTGAATCAGCAAGACTTTCGGCAAGACAATCAAATGAACTGGCATGACAATCCATTTGAACTGGTAGGACTTTCGGTGAGACTATCCTTTTGAACTAGCAAGACAATCCCAATAGCTAGCAAGACAATCAGAATGAACTAGCAAGACTTTCGGTATGACTATCAATTGTCATACCGATTGTCATAGTAGTTCAAATCATATTGTCTTACTGAATTATTAATAGATTTTAATCTAATAATAATTCTGAAAATCCTTAATATTAATTCTGAATTAATTAATTAATTAATTCAATTAATCAATAAATTAATCTTTGCAGATATAATTTATTTTCTTAATTAAATTATTTAACTTAATTAATTAATAGAGAATTAATACTAATCTTGAGCAGCAACCATTCTTCTGAAAATCTTCTGAAAATTACTGTCAATTATGAATCAATTCCACCACTTCAATGTTGACACTCGATGTATTGTCTGGTTCATGAGTGACTAACTTTCGTGACGTTTCTTCAAGCCTTGACCTTGATACTCTTGATTTTCTTCAGACTAAATCCTTGTAATTAATTGATACCCTGACGAGATATCTGTCACTTGATTAAATCCACAATCTTGATTTATATCACTGAGGCTTGATCAATTTCTTGAGCTTCTTCCAGTGAATTAAGTCTTAAAGTATGTAGATGAATAATGTTTCTTAACCCTTTGACAGATGTTACTCTGTGAGATCTCTCTGACGATAGATCCACTATTTACTTATTACATTCTTATTTGAGTTGAGTTAAATCCTCGAATAAACAAATAGGCTATGACATATGCCTTTCACACATCAATTTTGGATTGTGTTTATGATGATTTTAGGTTTGAATTTTTGATGATTAAAAGAGCATTTTGATTTTTGATTTTTGATTATTATTTTGATTCGATATTTGGATTAAAAAGGATGAGACTTGATTGTGTAAGTGATTCTTTTACTTGCATGTTACTAAAAGAGGTTTATTTGTGTTTTATTATGTATGATTGTAATTGAGTACACTTGATTGTGTTTGGTTGTAAGGGCCGAATGGTTAAATGATATTAAAGAGGTTTATTTGATGTTAGGTCCCAATATGTTTGTAAAAGGGGGGGGGGTGTTGAATACAAAGTATACCGTTTAATCGAATTTAATGCGGAATAAAAAAAGTGAAACAAAATTCAAGTTAAATAAAACTATTATTAAACTTGAAAGGTGTTACGACAAAGGTATCATTTACAAGGAATTAATCTCAAATAAATTATTACAAATCTAGAATAAATTCGACATGAACTTTTTCTATTTTTGCAATAAAAAGATCAAATGCTAAAAGCAATTTGAGATTAAGTTCTAGAGATTTTGATCCGCTAGATAGTTACACAAGAAAAAGAGAATGATTTCTAGTGGTTTAGATTTACCTTTAATGACTAGAAATAAATGAACTGAAATGCAGTTGAGAGTTAAACTTTTTGCGGCTGCTGCTTCTATCTATTCTTGAGTTAATTGGTCTTTGTATTGAATGTTGTATGTTGAAAAAGGAATGTCTGCTGCAGATGTCTTTTTAATCAATCAACAGAAATCAAATGAACTGGCGAGACAATCGGTGAGACAATCTGTTGAGCTAGAAAGACAATAGGCATTCCCATGACTTTCGGTGAGACAATAGATTGAACTAGCAAGACTATCAAACTGAACTGGCAAGACTATCTCCTCCCTGCTAGAACTTTCGGTGAGACAATTGAAAAAGGTCTGGCATGACAATCGGTATGACAATCCAGATTGTCATGCCAGTTCAATCTTAATTGTCTTATTGAATTAAAACTGATTTAAATTCAATTATAATTCAGAAAATTCTTAATATTAATTCGGGATTAATTAATCAATTAATTCAATAATCAATAAATTAATCTTTGCAGATATAATTTATTTTCTTAATTAAATTATATGACTTAATTAATTAATATAGAATTAATACTACTCTTGAACAACAACCATTCTTCTGAAAATCTTCTAAAAATTATGAATCAATTCCACCACTTCAATGTTGACACTCTATGTACTGTCTGGTTCATGAGTGACTAACTTGTGTGACGTTTCTTCATGTCTTGACTTTAATAACTTGATTTTCTTCAGATTAAATCCCTGTAATTAATTGATACCCTGACAAAATCTCTATCACTTGATTAAATCCACAATCTTGATTTATGTCACTGAGGCTTGATCAATTTCTTGAACTTTTTCCAGTGAAGTAATTCCTCAAGTCTGTAGATGAAAAATGTTACTTAATTCTTGGACATATGTTACTTTGAGAGATCTCTTTGACGATAGAACCACTATTTACTTGTTATATTCTTATTTGAGTTGAGTTAAATCCTCGAATAAACAAATAGGCTATGACATATGCCTTTCAATCTCCCCATATTTGTTTGTTAGACAATAACAACAAATACCTAGAGGATAACTCAACTAACAAATAAGAAAAAGATATAAACAGTAATGCAAAGTAAATAGCAGTTTTGGATTATATTTAACATTTTTCAGATACCAAAGGAAATTAACAAGTGAATACAAGATAGATGTTCCTCTAGTATGAACATATGAATACATTTGTCTATCTTGATTCATTAAGCTCTAAGCATATTACATTTAGTGTTGAGCTATTTGAATTCAGTTGTCTTCTCTTCCGAATTCACCTTCTTCCAAATCTTGCAGCAACTCCTTGTCATAGACACGATCCCTTTCTGAAGTGAAACTGTCTGGTCTAACTGGTTGAACTCCAACTGACTTTAGCTTATTCTTCAACTGATTGTACCTTTTAATGTTCTTTTCACAGTAAGCTTGAATCAGATCAGCAGATTTAGTTTTCAACTCAGATGAGTATCCAACAGTTCTTAAGTGATGTTCCATCCAGACAAGATGCTTAGCATAGTAGTCTTTAAGAGATTGTGAATCGAGATGGAAGATTTGAAGAAAGTCAGACTTAAAGAATCTTACTTGAAAGGGTAAGTTGACCACTTGAGGACTAGCCCTATTAGCAAACTCTTTTAGCCTTTCACGAAGGACTTCATTCAATTCTGAGCTTCTTTTGACTTTGTTGAGAAGAACCCAAATCTCTGATAAAGAACGATCCTCAAACAGATGAAGTGATACCTCGAAAGATCCTTCACTCTGACAATATATAAATATGCTCATTTCATTTAGTGATCTGTCAAAAGCAGCTGAGATCCTTGAGATTTCAATCTTGATAGCATTTATGTACACGTCATTGTTTGGATTAGAAATTTCCAGCCTGTCGAGAAGATGTAGAAACTCCCTATCATTGTTTGTACTCAGTTGAGGTATATCAATAACTCTTCTTGCTTCATCCCATTTTACACTAATCTTCAGAGTGACATCTCTTCTTCTTGCTTCAGCTTTAATGTCATGAAGACGTTGCTTTTCAAGAGTTTCTGTTCTTTGGATTTCTTTCCTCATATCAATGATCAGAGATATCTTTTTAAGTTTAGCTTCTTTTCTCTTCAACTCTGACTGCTGCTGCTGGAACTCTTTCTCAAAAACAGGATCCATTTGAGCTTCCTCTTCCCATTCTTTAAAATTACTTTCCTCCTCAGCTTCAAAGAAACCAGCTTTATCTTCCAAGACTGGTTCAGTGGGAACATCAAGAATAACGAAGTCATCTTGTTCTCCACTATAGTAGACATCATCAGCCATCCTTGTCTCTCTAGCAGAAGAATCTTTTTTTCCCTTTTGCACTTCTCCCCTGCTTCTCCCCCTTAGTTGAGTAATCCTCTACAGATTTTCCTTTAGACCCTTCATGACCTCCATTACCTCCAGAGCCCGAGCCTCCACCAGAAGGCCCTTCAAAGAAGGTCCTTTGCTCTTCATTAGGGCAGTGAGAATTTTTAATCATAAAATACAAGTGCTTCATCCCTTCATTGAGATGTTCCATGCTCTTTTCTATCTTTAAGAATCTGGAGGAGTCCAGTGAATGGTTCATTTCAATCAGATCTTCAAGAGAGTTTATTCTTATATGGATAAAGTAGAGGTTTGAAATGTCTTCGGCTGATAAAGTTGGAGATTCCTGAATGGAGTTAAGCTTCGGTATCACAGTGGTCTTCAAATTTGAGATATCATTCCTGATGAATGCCAGCTGATTGTTGACAGAGGTGGAAGAAGAAGACCGTTCAACCACTTGTGCTTTGAATGTTTGAGCCTCAGCTTGACTTTTAGCAAGTTGTTCTTTCAGAGTAGCAATTTGAGCTAACAGGTTTTCAGTGTTTGTGTCTGTGTGTGCGCTCACCTGAATAACTCTCATTCCTGGTTCACTCATCTCACGTGCTTGTGTTTCTCTCAATATAATTGCTCGTGAGGAGCCATTCTGTTGCTGGTCTTCTGTACCTGTAATTGAAATCACCCTAGCCTCTTCAAGAGAGATCAGTGGTGGTGCAATGGGAATTCGCGAGTCCCGATCCTCAGTCAAATCTATCTTTTCATGTGAAATAGATGTCTGAATTACTTCAGGGATAGATTGACCGAGTTGCCCTCCACTTTCTCCAGATAAATCTGCGAGTGGAGAGTCCCGTGAGGGAGCCAGAGGTGTTGGATCTGGGAGGGGAGAAAATGACTCTATTAGAGGTGGCTGAGAGTCAGATTTTCCCTCTGAAGCATGTGACTGCTCTTCTGCCGTAACTATGGCAGGCACTGTAACCGACTCAATGTGTACTTCTCTCTCTGTGTCCTGAGTGTCATCTATTGGTATGTATGCTTCCATTGTGAGTAATGAAAGTGTGCTTGACTCAGTACAAGATGCCATGGCCCTATGTCGAATTTCAATAGATTCATCCTGTTGAGAGAATATCTCTAGTAACTGTTCAGTGGCCATTTCAAAGTCCATGTCCTGTTGGGATGACAAGGATGGGCTTTCAGATGCCTCAGTAAATGTTCTTCTCTTCTTGGGAGGAGGCAGAGCTGAGGGTTCATTCACATCTAAAAACACGCCACTTCCTACTAACCTTCTCGGTAACATTTTTGACAGTGGGGGAGAGTTTGAGATAGGTTGTGACTCTGTGTTTGGCTCTATGACCTGGGATTAAAGCTGTGGTTCTACAACTTCATGGTCAGTCCTATCGACCACCGGGGGTCTTTCAACAGAAGTAGGAATAGGTTGAGAGAGAGGAATTATTACCTGTAGTGGAAGAACATCTGATGTTTGTGCCTGGGTGGCTTGAACCACTGGAGGTTGAGTTTGCTGTTCATGACCGGGAAGATTAAAAATTGGTAAAGGAATGAAGGTGGCCCTGAAAGCAGATACAATTACTGGAACTTGCATGAATTTAAAGGTTGTGTCTTGGCGTGTGTGGATCTTTTTGCTTACCGGAGGGGGTTCAGCTACTGATGAGTTAGCAAAAAGAGCCTTATGCTCAGGTGTGAGAAGATGTTCTGCTATAAGCATAAGAAATCGAGCGTAGTAGCAAGACACCCTACGATTCGTAGAATGATCACGCAAAGCTGCAGTGAGACATCTCAGAAGAATGGGTAAAAGTAATTTTCCAAAATTGATCCTTTAATTAAAAACAACCGCAAGACCAATATATTGCAGAGTGGAAGTGATGTTGTGAAAATTGGATTTAGTGCAGTTGGCAAACACTTTGGAAAATGTATCGAAGAAAATATCCCATTCAGAAACCAAATTGGATTTAGACAGCTTAGTCAAATTAATCACCCCCTGATAGTGAATGGCATGGAAAAAGTTTGAAATCTCATTGTCAGAGGGTAAATTACAGAAATTGTCCAGTGGAAAATTTAAAGCTCTATTGATGACCGTTTCATCAACTACATACTGTGTGTTTGCCACGGTGAATGAAAAATAGTTAGAATCAGGGGCCACAGTAGAAGTTGTGCAAATCAGTCAAAGCAAGTCGACATTTAATAGAATATTTAATTTAATAGCAGAGCTAACAATCGAATGATCATTTAAAAATCTAATCCACGGCTTAAATTTTTCAACACTACAATCTTCCGGATTAAAATAACCAACATGATTATACGAGACAATATGGAGAAGGAGAGCCAAATTTAAAAACAAATACAAAAAGACACACACTGTCAGAATTTTAAGAATTAAATTAAGACAATTCAAATTAAAAATTAATTAATAATTCGAATTAATTTAATTATATCCAAAAAATTTAGAAATAAAATGTGTCTTGTCGATTTTTAACCCACAAAATCAGATATGCAAACAGAATTTTACAAAACACAACCAGATTTGTTTTTGAAGAGAAAAAGAAATAAAAAAACTGATTGAAAGAAATAATCTGAGATAATAATAAAAAAATGGGCAGCACTTCACTCCTGTATGTATACAAGTGTATGTATATAACAGTTGAGTGTGCTGAGTAAAAACTCGAGCAAGGAGGAGAGTGATAATGGCGGAGGGTCTTGTTCGAAATGAGAGAGATAGAGAATTGATTTGATTGTGAGAAAGAAAACAGAAACAACAAAAAATGACGTCGTACCAGGAAAACTACTGAAATTCTAATAGAAAATAAAAGGAACTGGTATGACAATCTGATAGTCATACCGATTGTCATACCAACACAAAATAAAAGTAATTTTTTAAAAGAAAATAAAAAGAACTGGTATGACAATCCGATAGTCATACCGATTGTCATACCAGTACAAAATAAAAGTAGAAATATATAAAATATAAGTTGTATAACTGGCAAGACAATTGATGGTCATACCGATTGTCTTGCCAGTATAAAACTATACTGAAAATTAAAATAGACACAGTTAATACTGGAATGACTTTCAGCAAGACAATTGCGATAGTCTTGCCGATTGTCATTGCAGTTACATATATAAAAACATAAAAACGATTTAAAAACAAAATAAAATATGCATAAATAACTTAAACAATATATACAATTACAGAATAGACAAATAAAGACTAATAAAAATATGGCAAAAATGCAGAAAATATTTACATAATTAAAATATTTCAGAAATAATTATATTTTAGTCCAAAAATAGATTTCTTTTGAATTTTAGCAAATAAAATTCATAGAAAAATATTTTTAGAGAAAAATAAAAAATTCTGAGATAATAAAATTATCAAGTTGAATAAATAAAGAAGATAAGATAATAAAAATTACATAGAAATAAGCAAGGAATATGGTAAACATGATAAAATAAATTTGTAAATGAATTTTTCATTCATGAAAAATTTATTTGTAAAATCATTCAAGAACAGATCTCAGATATTAACTAGTTTAATCACTAAAACTATTCAACATACCCAATTTACCAACTAATCTGGTAAATGTGGATTCATCAAGTGGTTTAGTGAAAATATCTGCTATTTATTCTTCTGTTGGAACAAAAAATAGTTCAACAGTACCATTCATGACGTGCTCTCTAATAAAATGATACCTGATGTCAATGTGCTTGGTCCTTGTGTGTTGCATAGGGTTGTTAGAGATGGCTATTGCACTTGTATTATCACATAGAATAGGAATTTTGTTCAATACAGAGCCATAGTCCCGTAGTTGGTTCCTAATCCACAAGATCTGAGCACAACAGCTTCCAGCAGCAATATATTCAGCCTCGGCCATTGAGTTGGAAACTGTTTGCTGTTTTTTGCTGTACCATGAGACTAGCCTGCTACCTAGGAATTGACAACTCCCTGAGGTGCTTTTCCTATCAACAACACTTTCTGCGTAATCTGAATCTGTATATCCAACAAGGTTAAAACCAGATTCTTTAGGATACCAAATACCTAGATTTGGTGTTCCCTTAAGATATCTCAAGATTCATTTAACAACAACTAGATGAATATCTCTAGGATTTGCTTGAAACCTTGCACATAAGCATGTAGCATACATAATATCTGGTCTACTTGCGGTAAGATAGAGTAATGAGCCAATCATACCTCTGTAGCTTGTGACATCTACCTTAATGGAGTTTTCACATGGTCCAAGCTTGACAGCTGTAGATGATGGAGTCCTTGCTGATGCAGAATCCTCTAGACTGTACTTTTTGAGGAGTTCCTTGAGATACTTGGATTGATAAATAAATATTCCATCTAACCTTTGATTTACTTGTAATCCGAGAAAGAACTTCAGCTCTCCCATCATGCTCATTTCAAATTTGCTGTGCATTAACTTAGCAAATCTCTTACAGAGACTATCATTAGTAGACCCAAATATTATATCATCCACATAGACTTGGACTAATAAAATATCATTCTTATGCTTTTTAGAAAAGAGAGTTTTGTCTATGACACCTCTAGTAAAGCCATTTTCAATTAGAAATTCAGAAAGAGTGTCATACCATTTTCTCGGAGACTGTTTGAGACCATAGATAGCCTTGAAAAGAAAGTAGACAAAATCCAAATGATCTGGATCTTCAAAACCAGGAGGTTGCTCCACATATACCTCTTCATCCAACCTTCCATTCAGAAAGGCACTCTTGACATCCAATTGATAAACTTTAAAGTTCGAGAATGCTGCGAATGCCAGAAATATCCTGATGACCTCAAGTCTAGCCACTAGAGCATAGGTTTCATCATAATCAATGCCTTCAGCTTGAGAATACCCTTTAGCTACCAGTCTTGCTTTGTTTCTTGTAACCACACCATCTTCATCTAGTTTATTCCTGAATACCCACCGAGTACCAACAGCTTTCTTGTGTGTAGGTCTAGGTACCAATTTCCAGACTTGTTGATGTTCAAACTAATTGAGTTCATCTTGCATAGCAATCACCCAATCTGGATCAGTCAGTGCTTCCTCAATCTTCTTAGGTTCCATCTCAGAAAGAAATCCTGAGAACAGACATTCATTTTGAGTAGCACGTCTAGTTCTGACTCCAACATCTGGATCACCAATAATCAACTCAAAAGGATGAGCTTTATTCCCGACAGCCTGTCTTGAAAGATTTGAAATACATTGGGATGTTGTGTCCTACTAGTTGATCCTTCAGCATTTCCCCCCTGAGTTGTTGCCAGGTTGACTTGATGATTCTCCGTTAGTAGCAGTGGTATCTCCATTGTTGCCAATGTTTCCATCACCATTACCTTGAGTATCATCATGATTAACAGGTTCTTCACCAGCAGCAACCTCAGGTTCTTGATCATTTTCTGATTCCGAATCTGACATATCATCAAACTTCAGTTTCTCAGAAGGATCTTCAGTTTGGATACTAGAGAGTTTAGTGTCATCAAATGTAACATTGACACTTTCAGTTACTTTGTGTTGATCAATGATATACACCCTGTATGATCTTCTTCCATAACCAACAAAAATACCCTCATATATTTTTGCCTCGAATTTACCACGACGATCATCTCCATCCTTGAGCACGAAGCATCTGGCACCAAATACATGAAAGTATTTGATAGAAGGTTTCTGTTCATTCATAATCTCATAAGGAGTCTTCATGAGGTCCTTGTTGATTAGAGTTCGATTTTGAGTATAACATGCAGTATTGACAGCTTCAGCCCAAAAGTACATTGGAAGACCTGACTCACTTAATATAGTTCTTACAGCTTCAATCAATGTACGATTCTTCCTTTCTACCACTCCATTCTGCTGAGGGGTTCTAGGAGCTGAATATTGTCTGGTAATCCCTTTGTCTGTACAAAATCCATTGAGAAGTGAATTCTTGAATTCTGTTCCATTATCTGACCTTATTGCTCTAATAGGGACATTAGAATCTAACTCGATCAACTTGATATGATCAATCACAACTTGTGGTGTTTCATCCTTAGAGTGAAGGAATAAAACCCACATATACTTGGAATAGTCATCAACTATCACAAGACAGTAACACTTCTTTGACATCGAAAGAACATTCACTGGTCCAAACAAATCTATGTGCAATAATTGAAGAATACCAGTTATGGAGGATGTGTCAGTGCCTTTGTGACTTGCTTTATTTGACTTTCCTTTCTGGCATGCCTCACACAGTCCTTCTGGGGAGAATTCCAGTTGAGGCAGACCTCTGACCAATTCTCTCTTGACAAGAGAGTTCATTGCTTTGAAATTTAGATGGGAAAGTCTCTTGTGCCATAGCCAACTCTCATTTGACGATGCCTTTGCATAGAAACAATTGACTTCAGGACTGCTTCCAGAGTTCATGTCAGCTATGAACAGATTTCCTTTTCGGATTCCCATCAAGGAGGGTTTTCACTTTTCTTGTGCAGGATCTGAAACTTTAGCTTATCGAATAAAACATAGTAGCCCTTGTCACAGAACTAACTGATACTAAGCAGATTGTGTTCAAGTCCTTGCACAATATACACATTTTCAATGATAACATTTCCAGCTTGCAAACAGCCATATCCCTCAGTTAAACCTTTGTTGTTATCTCCAAAGGTAACCACTGGGCCAGCTTTCTCAACCACATTTGATAGCAGGGCTCTATCTCCGGTCATATGTCTTGACGATCCGCTGTCAAGAATCCACACTATCGGTTCCACCTGTTTAATGCCCTGTAATATAAATGGGTTAGACCTTCTTCGAAACCCAAACTTGGTTGGGTCCAGCATACTTGTAGAATTGGCCTTTATCAGGCAAAACAACATTCTTAACTTTTATGTTCTCAAATTTCTCAACGACTGGACATTTGACCTTGTAAATAACCTTGCCAAATTTCTATTTAGGCTTAGGCACAAATGTCTCCTTTCTAGCTTTAGGAGGACTAGCAGTCTTAGACCTATTATGCTTCCTATTATTCACATGTTGATGAGGAGTAGTCTTATCACTAGAAACATGCTTACCATTAAAATAAGCATACATCAAATTAAAAGCACAAGACATGCAATTAGGAACACCACATACTTTATGAGAGGAATTAACAATAGGCAAATTATGCATGGTAGGCATGGCATTTTTGTTATCCAACTCAGGTGTGTCCGAGTTAGTCTTAGTTGCTTTCACAACTTTGCCTGGAACTTTCGACACACTTGGCTTGGAAACAACCTTCTCATTAGCAAGATCTTCAGCACGTATTTCTTCTTAGATAATAAAGGAGGTCTCATCAAATGGTTCAGCTATTGATTCTTTATAGAGGGGTTTATCAACACCCTTAAGCACATGTGGTACTTCCCTACCTTTAGCACAGACATGAGGAGGGGAGTTTATGCCTAATTCTCCAATAGCAATATTGTAATCATAACCTACTCCAGATGTTTGATTAATAGCTTGCTTATTGTAGAACTCTTTAGCCTTCGAGCAAGAATTAAAGTAAACTTTAACCTTAGTCTCAAGACCGGTGATCTTATTTTTGAGAATAATTTCGAGTTGTCTATAACAGTCAACTCTATTCTCTAGAAAAGATACTTGTTCTTTTAATTTGTCTTGATTAATGTGCACAAGTCTTAATTCATTGACCTCTTTCTCAAGATCTTTGATTTGTTGAATTAACATTTCATTATCACGATGAGCACAATCTAAGGAGCCTCCTAGATGATAAACTAATTCAGCATTAGTAAATTTTACCTTTTTTCTTGACGATGAAGTGTTTCCATCAATAGCCATAAGAGCAAGATTCTCACCTTCTTCATCTTTATTGTCAGTATCATCCCAGATTCTTCCCTTTGCCAGGTAAGCCCTTTCAAATTTACTCTTCTGATTAGAATCATAAGAGTTCTTCCTTACTTGCTTTGGCTTCCTGTATTCTGTGGTAAAGTGTCCCAACTCATTGCAGTTAAAGCATCGAATGGTGCTCCGATCAACCAACCCTGTTTTGTATCCACCACTGCTGGTGTTAGTGGATGAAGATCTACCTTTCTGGAATCTGTTGTAGTTGGACTTGTACTTGAACTTGGGATTCTTCTTGAATCTGACATTGGAGAATCTCTTGACAATCAGGGCCATTGACTCATCTTCCAATTGTTCCAATTCTTCCAAAGAGTAAAACTCATCTCCTGATTGATTTGTAGTAGGAGGATCAAATTCTGCTACTATCACATTTTCCTCAGCCTTGGAAGACTGTACCATTCTCTCTGACTGTTGAGATTTTTGTTGTTGTTGTGGTTGTTGTTGTTGTTCTTCAGCTACTAGAGCAGTAGACGTGCTGACCACTCTACCTTTCCCGTAGACTTCCTTCTGCTGAATCTGCTCCAACTTATAGGTTTTTAACACACCATAGAGCCTTTCTAAAGAAATCTCACTCAGATCTCTTGCTTCTCTTATGGCAGTGATTCTATGTTCAAGATGAGTTGACAGTGTTAAAAGGAACTTTTTGTTGACCTCCCTGATTGAATAGTATTTTCCATTTATGTTCAGGTTGTTGATCAAAGCATTGTAGCTCTCGAATACTTTAGTAATTCCTTCTCCTAGATTGGATTTGAAATGTTCATATTCAGAGGTTAGGATCTCTAACTTGTTCTCCCTAACTTCCTATGTGCCTTCATTGATCACCTCAATAGTTTCCCAGATGTGTTTGGAATTTTTACAGTTCATCACATGTCTGTTCATCAAGGAATCAAGGGAATCAACTAAAATTAATTGAAGGTTGGCATCCAAGGAGGCTTCCTCCATTTCAGCAGGAGTAAAATCTTCAGGCTCTTTTGCATAGGTTCTAGCTTTGGTAATTGCAACATCATTTTCTATAACCTCTGGTTCAATAACCATCGGAACTTTTGGACCCTTCTTTAACACATCCCGATCTTTGGGATTTGCAACTTGTAAGAACAAGAGCATCTTCTTCTTCCACATAATATAATTTTCTTTATCGAACAGTGGAATTTTAACGGTTCCAACTTTTTGTGAAGTCATTATGAATTTTTTGAATAAATAAAAATTCAAGGAGTAGAAGAATCACAAAAGTCTAGGATCTTGATTTGTTCGTTAATCAGAAGGCTCTGATACCAATTGTTAGGTCCCAATATGTTTGTAGAAGGGGGGGGGTTGAATACAAACTATACCGTTTAATCGAATTTAATGCGGAATAAAAAAAGTGAAACAAAATTCAAGTTAAATAAAACTATTATTAAATTTGAAAGGTGTTACAACAACGATATCGTTTACAAGGAATTAATCTCAAATAAATTATTACAAATCTAGAATAAATTCGACATGAACTTTTTCTATTTTTGCAATAAAAAGATCAAATTCTAAAAACAATTTGAGATTAATTTCTAGTGGTTTAGATTTAACTTTAATGACTAGAAAGAAATGAACTGAAATGCAGTTGAGAGTTAAACTTTTTGCGGCTGCTGCTTCTATCTGTTCTTGAGTTAATTGGTCTTTGTATTGAATATTGTATGTTGAAAAAGGAATGTCTGCTGCAGATGTCTTTTTAATCAATCAACATAAATCAAATGAACTGGCGAGACAGTCGGTGAGACAATTTGTTGAGCTAGCAAGACAATAGGCTGAACCACCATGACTTTCGGTGAGACAATAGATTGAACTAGCAAGACTATCAAACTGAACTGGCAAGACTATCTCCTCCCTGCTAGAACTTTCGGTGAGACAATTGAAAAAGGCCTGACATGACAATCGGTATGACAATCCAAATTATCACGCTAGTTCAATCTTAATTGTCTTATTGAATTAAAACTGATTTAAATTCAATTATAATTCAGAAAATTCTTAATATTAATTCAGGATTAATTAATCAATTAATTCAATTAATCAATAAATTAATCTTTGCAGATATAATTTATTTTCTTAATTAAATTATATGACTTAATTAATTAATAAAGAATTAATACTACTCTTGAACAACAACCATTCTTCTGAAAATCTTCTGAAAATTATGAATCAATTCCACCACTTCAATGTTGACACTCAATGTACTATCTGGTTCATGAGTGACTAACTTCTGTGACGTTTCTTCATGTCTTGACTTCAATAACTTTATTTTCTTCAGATTAAATCCCTGACAAGATCTCTGTCACTTGATTAAATCCACAATCTTGATTTATGTCACTGAGGCTTGATCAATTTCTTGAACTTCTTCCAGTGAAGTAATTCTTCAAGTCTGTAGATGAACAATGTTACTTAATCCTTTGACATATGTTACTTTGAGAGATCTCTTTGATGATAGAACCACTATTTACTTGTTACATTCTTATTTGAGTTGAGTTAAATCCTCGAATAAACAAATAGGCTATGACATATGCCTTTCATTTGATCATAAGACTTCACAAAGTAAATGCATGTAAGATTACTAGGGATTATTTGGTTTATTTGATGGTTTTGGTTCGATTAATGTGAAATAAAAGGAAGGACTGAGTCGTCTTGATATGAAATTGTATAATTATTATTTTAACTCGAGTATAGATTTTGGATACAAGGATTTTATGCTATGTGTTTTAATTGCTTCGCAATATGTGATTCGATGGCTATTTGGTTAAAGTATACGAGTATATGGTATAATCGTGCTTTGTGATTATGATTGAGTATATATATATATATATACTCTTAGGGTATTGCGATAAAGGGAAATTGTTAAGCGTTCCGGGAACGTCGAATGGGAATCTAAGTAGGGTTTTGATTTTTGGATTGTAGATTCGGAGTTTGAGGGCATTCAGGCTAGGAAAGGGAAAGGTGTACTAGGTGGCAGTTAGGTCAACCCTTGTGAAATAGGAAAGCGAATTCAGGCAAGTAACTTTGCTTACTTGTAAAAGTTGTGTATTGAAAGGATATTAATGATGCCATGATAGAGTAATGATCTTTTATAACACTTGTGATAACCTGTTATTGATTCTTGAGAAACCCTGTTATTGTTCCTTGTGAACCTGTTATTGATTCTTGAACCTTGATTTTGATTCTGGTAACATACCCGTTATTGTTTCCTTGAAACACCTTGATAGTGTTCTTGTAACGACTTGATATAATTATTGTTTAAACCTTTATTGTAAACCTGTTGATTCATACCCTGTTTACCCATTTATTCCTTTGGATACTTTGAATTCTTGTTAACCTTATGAGAACCCTTTGAATTCCTTTACGCATTGTTTTGATTAACCTATATCGTTCCTTTGTATACCTTATTCCGTAATGATCTCTAAGACTGATCTGATTCCCTAACTTACAATCTTTGATTGTCATTTGATCTTGACCATAGCATTGGTATTTGATTGCCTTGATCCAATTGATTTATTTGAACCCCTGAAATTGAACTTAAGAATGATTTTTGACTTGAAAGAATCCGAATGATTTCATATTCTTGGTAATAATAAAATGAATTTAGTAAAACCATTCTTTTCCAACACAAGGTTTTCCAAATGAATTCCTGATGGATTGGATTGAGATGTAAGAGACTAGTTGAACTAGTCTAGTCATATAAGAGACTAGCGGGGCTAGTCCAATTTAAGGCTGAAATTATGCCATAGGTACCTTAAAGCCCAGATGGAGGTCGGTACGGGCTGATCACCCGTATTATTATTATTAATTGAAAATTGAAGTAGTCCAATCAAGGGTTCCCTATCACTTTATAAAGGATATTGAATACATAGCTTTAACAAATTACTTCTTTGAAAATGAAATGACTTATAATTTTTTGAAAAGAGTTGATTATGATATTGATTAACATACAACTTGTGAACCTTGATTCTTATTCTCATATTGTTATCAATCATATAATTAATTCTCAGAGTTGAAAAGATTCTCGCTTTCCATTTGAAAGATCTTTGAAATCCTGTTGATGATTCATGATGAATGTCGGCTTTCGCCTTATCTTGAACCTTGATTCTTGAAAGCCTAACTATCTCTTCATAAACCTTCCATAGCCCAAAGATATAAATCTGCCACCTAGAGAATTTCAGTAGAATGCCCCAAAAGTAATTGTGAAAAGATATTATTTATTGCATCATAGAGCTGACATTTAGTTACTTACTGAGTTTTATACTCATATATTATGCTTTCTTCAAACCATGAAAGTTAAACATGAGGATGACCAGACTTAGGCACACTGCTCGTAAGAGCGTACCTGGTGGCCCCTACCGTGTTGTAGGCTTCCAGATGCCAGTGCAGGTATTACAGGTTATGTGTGAGCAAACGCTTAGTCAGAAAGTTTGTAAAGATACAATGGGTTATCTGTCGGTTCCAAGTCGGAATCGATTGTGTAAATTTGGTATTATTTTGGGTTGTAATTTATATAATATGGTTGGTAGTTGGAATCTTGTCTCAAACTTAATACTGTTTGATCATGTTATTAGTTAATCGGGGTTTATATTTATTTATTATTAGTTTAATGGCGTGTGGGTCCTCATTTTCTAACCCCGAGATTGAGGGCGTCACAAGTTGGTATCAGAGCCACAAGATCTAGTCCCTGAGACAAGTTAGGATAAATGGGTATTTTGGGTATATATCTATATCACGAGAGTGTTCGACTTATATAGAGTTGAGTTAGACTATTAGGTATAGTCTAAGTAAAGTGAATAGGCTAAAGTGGCTACTAGAGTTAGGGTGTGAGTCAGTTGGAATTTTTATTTAATCCTAACGTTGTTTCTTGGTTGTTGTTTTATGTTTTCTCTCAGGACCCCAGTAGTGGTAGTGATTCTGATTCATAGATTAGTTTGACTGGTACCCCGGTGGACCCCATTCCACCCTCTTCAGAGGAGCCTGTGTATGTTAGTTCAGATCCAGAGGAGGATCCATATGAGAGTAGTGAGATTCCTATGCAGATATCACCCTTGAGGACCGAGTCAGAGACCCCATCCCTTGAGCCAGAGTCTGAGATGCCTAAGATTATGCATGTTAGTGTTGGTGGCAAGTTAGCCCATGATCGAGATTTTGTTTACTCCCGCATTCCTCAGTTGGGAGCTTTGGTGGATAGGCTAGCTCGAGAGTCTAGGCAGAGCGCTTCAGTTATGGATGATGAGTGGAGAGTTCAGATTAAGATGGTCGAGCAGGTTGCCCGGAGGAGATTGGATGAGGGACCCTCCACTCGTGATGCTGATATTGAGGCCCGGAGGCTGCATAAGATCATTCGCTGGATGTTGGTTGTGTTGAGAGAGATTCTGGATGATTAGGTGATAGTGTTGATCCGGCGGAACATTTGGTGGAGCCCGTAGTTGTTGTTGTTTCTTTTCAGCACCAGTAGTCTTGGGATACTTGGTCAGATGTTGGGATCCCTTTTTAATTTGTTATGTTGTATGGTGTTTCAGAACTTTGTAGTAGTGGTTGTTAGAAGTTAGGGGTAGATAGAGGGATGATTCCCAGTTTTTCCTCTATTTAACCCTGCTATATTATTGTACCTTATTTTCGGAACTTGCTGTAATCAAACCTTTATTTATGTACCTTTGGCTTGTTGAAGCAACCACATATCTTATTTCCTATTGTGCACCCTGAAAATCTTTATAACTATTTTCCATACCATTTTTCTATACAACCGTGTTTAATTTTATTATTAGTTAATTGAAGTTTATGTTTATTTATTATTAGTTTAATGATGTGTGGGTCCTCATTTCCTAACCCCGAGATTGAGGGCGTCATATCAAGTGCACACAACATAACTTCAAAAGTAGACCAAGTAATCAAAGTCTGTCTCGAAGACTTTCAGGACACAGCTCCACCCGCAAGGGTAAAAATATATCCAGTCACTCCATTGGAACCGAATTTCTTAGCTATCCAACTTGCATCACTGTACCCCTCAAGTACCCCCAGAAATCTCCGGTAATGCAAGCCAAGAGAAAATAGTTCCCTTGAGATATCTAAGAACTCTATCCAGTGCCTCCCAATGAGTCTTGTTTGGACATCTTATATATTTAGCTAACTTAGACACAGAATAAGAATTATTTGGTCTAGTCACATTAGCAAGATATCGCAAAAAGCCTCCCAATAATCTGAGAATACCTTAACTGAGACACAGGATCTCCTGAGCTATCACTACTAGAAAAAGTAAAATAGACATCGCCTCTTAGACATCGGTTGCTGTTGACCGATGTGTTTTTGTAATATAGGCATTAGTTTTTTAGCCCAACCGATGTTATAAGTTCGTTTTAAAAAATTTATCCAACTCGCCTCTCCCGTTTTTCCCCTTAGTCAAATAATTCATTCCCTCTTAAAACTTCCCTCTTATTTTTTCCTTAGTCAAAATTTTAAGTCACATATCTTCCCCCTATTTTCTAACATAATATTAAAATAAATTTAAAATTAAATTTTATATACTCTTAAATAATAAAATATAAAACATTAAGTTAAGAAAATTAAAGACTCTAAAACTCTCTCGTCTAATTCTGGTTGGCTGAAGAACACCCACCACCATCTCTCTCTTCTCAGATGCTTTCTGTATGTGCTTTCAGTCTCTCTCTCTCTCTCTATATGTTTTATGCGCTTTCTCTTCTCTGTATACTCTCGTCGAAGTTTAAGTGGTCGGAGGAGGTTGTTCAAGTCAGAGTTTAGAGCTCAAGTTGGATTTTAAAGCTTAAGTCTGAGTTTAAGGCTAAATTGAAAGTTAAAGCTAAATCAGAGGTCAAAGTTTGAATTGGGTAAGCTTTAGACCCTAATTTTATAATTTTGGGTTCCGATTTAAAACCTTAATTTTTTTTAATTTTTTAATTAGCTGAGTGATTGTTTTTAATTGGGTAAGTTTGATTGTTTTTTAATTTGAAACCTTAATTTTTTAAACCAATTACTAACATGGCAGATACACGGGTAACAATGTGTTAAGTAGTTGCTTCATCCATGACAGTTGGTACTATTTTATTGATTCTGTTTTTTGCTTAATGCTGCTTTAAACATATCATTCTGAAGTATATCACTACAGTCGGATGGGTGTGTTGAGCAATTACATGGGGCGCGAGAACTTGAGTCAATCTCATGTATGTTTTTATCTTCCTCGGATGGAAAAGCTATAAAACTTGATACATACACACCCATGTATACATACACCAAGACCCAGGTCCTGTTTCACCTGATCTCCATGACCCGACCCGGAAGAAAAATGGGTTACAAGACTGAACTTATGTCTGAGTCGGCAGAGTTAGTTAGGACACTAATGAGGAACATTAATGATAGAAAGCCACTGACAACAACCTTAGATAAGTATGTTAAGGTTGTCAGAAGTGAACATTATTTTCTTTTGTTTGAAGAACTTGGGAGGACTGATAAGTGGCTTCAGTGTCTTGAGGTATGTTTGAGTATGTATATATGTATGTAACGTTTTAATATTTATTGCTCTTTTTTGGGTTGTGGGTGTTTTTCGATTTCTTGGCTTTTGTTTTAGTATTGTTTGAATTTTTATAATTTTTGGTTTTTTTGTTGGTATATTGGTTTCGAATTGAGATAATTTTGGAATGATACAATGTGCATGGAATTTGAATATAGGAATGAAGTAAGAGGTTATGATATTAATGGTAATGGTCTTAGTGTATATATGTACTTCTTGGATTGATATATTTTGGATCTTGATAATGTGTCTCGTATTAAGTCATTAGTAAGTTAATGTTGTTGCGTAGATTAGGTTCTTATGGTAGTGATCTTGAAGGCTGTGCTAATAAAGGTTATGATGCTTATGATCTAAATAGCAATTTGAATATGTTGTATGGAAATCACATTTTCTTGTTAATGATTGTGGGTTAATTAGTTTTGTTATTTATAGTCCGTGCTAGTGGAGTTGCCTTATTCCAAGATTATGTGTTTATAGTTAATAAAAGATTCGGTTGTTCTTGTTGGATATATTCTAGACTTAACTTTATTGTATTTAGGTGTTCAAATGGATGCAGAGACAAAGGTGATATATAGTAGATATCGGAGTTTACTCAAAGTTAATATCTGTAATGGGAAAGAAAGGTCAAACCCGGATGGCGATGTGGCTTTTCTCTGAGATGCGTAACAGTGGATGCAGGCCTGACACGTCTGTTTATGATCACAAACTATGGAAAAGCTAGGCTCAGAGAGAAAGCCGAGTTAGTTTATGAGAAGATGACTGACATGAAATATACACCAAACTTTATCACGAAGGAGTACCTTATCATTATGTATGGATACTGTGACTATGTATCAAAGGCAAGAGAGATATATGAACTTTAATACGAAGGAGTGCCTTATCATTATGTATGGATACTGTGACTATGTATCAAAGGCAAGAGAGATATATGATGGAATGGTAGAATCTGAATTGGAAAAAAGAATTAAAGTCTAGGAAGAAAGCTGAAATTAGAAGGTAAGTATTCTTGTTTTCGGTGTTGTGAAAATGATAAGGTCATGATATAGTTTGATTAATTTACTAAAAAAACTTAACATGACTATTGCAAGTACCAAGTTATCTGGTATTTTTCTTGATTCATGTGAAGCTGGTGCCTGTGGTCCAGAGCTCCTGCGTAGAGCCTAGGATATCAAGCCTTATATTGTCTACTTACAAATTTCTTGTCTTTTGATGTATAATACTTTTGCTTTCGGGTGGGGTAGGAAGGGTTTCTTTAAGCTCCAACATTTTAAGTACGTTGTACCTTTTTATGTTATTTCTCATATATTCAGTTCCTCTTTAACCAAAATAGGGAGAGAAAAAAGCCTAGCGCGCAGAAAACAGAGAAGAAGCAGGGGCCAAGCAATCCACCGATTCGGCTATCAATCATTTACTTGCCTTGGCTGCGTTAGGATATGTATGATGTTTCTCGCCACATCTTCTTACATAAATTTCTGCTTGGCAGTATATACTGAAGTGTTAACATTGTGAACAAGCTAAAATAGTTTATCTTCTTATGTTAACCATTATGATGAAAATTGCAACTAACGAGACAGGGTCAAAAATATGTTGTTGAAACTTATGAGACAGAGTCATCAGACTCAGACTTGTACTCCTCCCTTGAGGTGAGTCAAAAATTTACCGCAAAAGAGAGCACCGAGAAGAAAGGTCCTGAAGTTTAATCCAGTGTAAAATGGTATGTAGGTCAATTCTACATATTGTATTTGAGCATCTTTGTTCTCGCTCTCAGTTTCATTAAATATATGTCCTATAAAACTAAATCATTTTGCTGATGCAGGCTAAGAACTCATTTTGCTGAAAGGTCCTAAAGTTCAATCCAGTGAATGCAGGTGGAATTGTTGAGACAACATTCTCACCAGGAAAATACTCTCTTGAGATGAGTTATGTTGCTTATAGATATAAGAACAGTAGGCCAGTCTCCATGACAAGGTAGAAACTCCATTTGATGGATGAATATTGAAATATGCATTTACAGAAGATACCAAAAACTAGGACCTATAGGTAACTACTGTGATATTTGCTATAGCCTCATGGAAACTGTTTCCAGTTTACAATCTTTTTCTAATATTTCTGTCTTGGATATTTCTGAACAATGTAAATAATGACCGTGGTAAATTATGAGTGATATTTGTTCTGGAAATTGTCATTTTCAGAGGGTATAATAATTATTTCTGGAAGCTGCTTTAAATTTTTTAAACTTTCAGAGCTAGACAAAATTCTGTAAATTCAAATTCCAATTCACAGCAGGAGGCAATTTCTTTCTACAGCAACCTGAACCAAATTTCTTCCTCAACAGGTATCATAGTATTGTAACATGGTGGTATGTATTATCAGTCTTGGGATCTTGTCAATATGACCTGTACTTTGACAAATGAGCATGCTATTTTGAGTATTATCAACTGTTATTGATAATGGTCAGAGTTTTGCAGGATAATGTCCCTGAATACTTAAGTTTGCTTTCAATGCTTGAAAATTGTGGTGATTCTATAAATACTGACGAACTTAAAGCCGAGTCGGTCGTCAATCTTTGTAAACTGAGAGAGAGGTTTCTTGATATGTTGCATGGAATTCGAGGTCTGATCCTGTAAGGGCTCTCCAGGATTTTATCTTCTCAACTAGAAAGGTTAGACCTCCTAGGATTTATTTTCACCACTGTTGGAAGGCTGGTGGTTTATATGCTATATTTCTATCTTCACTTTCTAGAAATGAATGCCTCCAGTCAACATGCAGTTCTTTATTTCTGATTTTGGTATGAATACATATATAATGTTCTCAATCTCTCTGATGTTATGTTGTGCTTGTTTTTTTTTCAGAGCTGTGACCATCCTTACGTTATCGATCCTTCTCGCAAACACCTGATTATTAAATATCTTCACAACTCATGGAAAGTTTTGCACACTTTCCTGTTTGGTTTCGTTGTTAGTATTGCCGGTACCAAGTCAAATTCTTTATATAGAGAGTAGTAGAATATATGGATGGATATATGTAGTACTTGATGTTTGTATTAGATGAATCTGTTGTACCAGATGTTTGAATATTGGTTGTTAGATTTATAGATAACTGGTATTATGCAGTAACTAGTTTTTGTAGTTTGGCAAATTTTTGGCATCTATATTTTAAAAAAGTACATTAATAAAATAGGTAAAATCATCATTACAGTGGAAAATGATGTATGTCAAAGCTTAATACATCAGTTTTAGTTGAACATTGACATCAGTAAAACTGATTAAAACCGATGTTAAATACTACAGCAAAAAAGGTTTTAAAGCTGAAAAACGATGTTATTAAGCTTTATAAACATCAGTTTGTCCCCAATAGAAATCGATTTCCAATAAAAAATCGATGTCAAATGTTATATTTACATCAATTTTAAAGGAAAACCGTTGTTACTGCTATTAGTAACATCAGTTTAATGCATAAATGGAAAGATTTTGCTTAGCTCGCATGTATTTAAATTGATAAAAATATCATATTATGATGGTATATGAAGATTATATATGTATGAGAAATTTAATATCAAGTTATATATATTGGTTTCACTCAAAGAATTGATGTTATATGTCTTATTTAACGTCAGTTTAAAACCGATGTTAAATGGGGGGTCTTTAACATCACCCACGAAGACATCAGATTTGTTTGTTCATAGACATTGGTTTTTAACCGATGTCTATTGACATTTTTCTAGTAGTGTATACTTGACTAAAGCAACTTTTTAATCATGTAGTGTACTAGCGATTCTACAATTTGAATAATTGTACTTCTCAGGTATAGATTTCTCTATATAATAAGACTGTGACAATGTTATTCCATCAGTTGACTGATTTAACTTTATCCCAAGAATCACACTAGCTTCACTCATATCCTTCATTTCAAAATACCTCTTCAAGAAACTTTTTGTCTCGTTAATAATCTCAATATTGGTTCCAAACAACAAAATATCATCTACATACAAGGACACAATCACACAATCATTACCTCTAACCTTATAGTAGACACACTTGTCACTTTTATTAACTAAACACTCGAAGTCTAAAACAGTTTCATCAAACTTTTTATGCCAGTCTCTAGGTGCTTGTTTAAGGCCATAGATGGACTTGACTAGTCTACAAACTTTCCTCTCATTACCAGAAGCAACAAATCCCTCATGCTGATCCATATAAATCTCTTCTTGAAGGTCACCATGAAGAAAAGCTGTCTTTACATCCATTTGATGGATGATAAGACCATGTACGGAAGCCAATGCAATAAGCATTATGATTGTTGTCATTCGGGCAAAAGGAGAGAATGTATCAAAATAGTCGATGCCTTCCCTTTGCCTAAAACCCTTAGCAACTAGCCTAGCCTTGTACTTATCTATTGAGCCATCAGGGTTTAACTTCCGTTGGAAGATCTATTTACATCCAATAACAGAACACCCAGGAGGGAGATCAACTAACTCCCATGTTCCATTAGAAATAATTGAGTTAATTTCACTCTTCATAGCGCCTTTCTAATGCCTTGACTCCAAAGAATCCATGGCTTGACGGAAAGTTAAAGGATTATCCTCGACATTATAAGTGATAAAATCACTTCCAAAGTCCTTGACTACCTTTGCACACTTACTCCCTCTAGTTTCCTCTACTTCATTAAAAGTAGAGCTACTACCAGGATCCGCCCACACATATTTTCCGCATGATCGGGAATAAACCTCGATGTGTGAGTGGGATCATCCTCAGAATTACCCAAAGGTATACCCGTCTTTATAGGGAACACTTCCTCAAAGAAAGTTGCATCACGAAACTCAAGTATCATATTCACCACAATACCATATATGTCAGATTTTAATACTAAAAATCTCATAGCTGTAGAGGTTTCAAGATAGCCCAGAAAGATACAATCAACAGTTTTTGAACCTAGTTTCTTTCTCTTATGTTCAGGGACAAGCACCTTAGCAAGGCACCCCCACACACGAAGATAACTCAAACTTGTCTTACGCTTTCTCCAAAATTCATAAGGTGTCTTGTCCATATGTTTCGGAGGGACTCTATTCAGAATATGGCAAGCCGTATTCAGAGTCTCTCCCCACATGTACTTAGGAAACCCATAATTAATTAGCATATTGTTAATCATGTCTTTAAAGGTTCTGTTCTTTCACTCTGCCACCCTATTAGACTCAGGTCTGTATGGTGGAGTAACCTCATGAACTATACCATTGCTTGCGCAAAATTCATTAAACAAGGTACTCGTATACTCACCACCTCTATCAGATCTCAAACATTTAAGTACTTTACCGGTTTGTGTTTCAGCTTCATTTTTATATATAATAAATTTATCTAGTGTTTCATCCTTATGTTTAAGCAAATAAACATAACAATATCTACTACAATCATCTATAAAGATAATGAAATATCTACAGTGATCCTTAGTCAACATTGTTAGTCGCTAAACACGCGCTAATAATACATGCAAGTATACGCGTTCGCAAGTTATATAGAATTATTTCTAGTTCGTTCCCACAGAGACTGGATTTGGTTAACTAATTAATTTATGCACTTATGCACCGATGATATGGTTATTATCCAATGCTAAGATGAATAACAAATTGGGATTATTTTATAACTAAGAATTAAACTAACAATTATAACTAAGGGAATAAGAATGGTTAAATTAATATATATGACAACATGGGATTCTAACTTTATTAAATACTTCATTCAATAGTCTTTTTGTTCTTAACCTTAGCATGTAATGGTGCTGACACTAATTGGATAACACGAAACTGATAAACACCAACTTTTGTTGCACGAATACCATACTACCAGACATCCACAAAAGAGATAGAAGCTGAATATACACCAATTATATTGAGACCCTATATATCTATAGAATTTGACAACATAATGGTTTAATGCACAAGTTATCTATCGTGATTACATAGGGCAAGTAAGATGGTTAAAATTACCTACGAATCATGCATAACAATAACACATGAACCTATGCTAGCATGGCAAGTTCCAAACCCTTAAATTCACTTTCGCTTCATTAAGAATTAACAAGCTATCTTATAAGTTTGCGACACTCATAAGACGAATAAGCACAACCAATACTAGGTTATCATACAATCACCACACACTAAGGCATCGAAACAAATTAGCTAAAGAAATCCATAAGTAAATCTGCTAGAACCCCACAATAACGATTAGCCCATAATCGGACTCATCATCAACGTGGGTTCCGATGAAAGCATTGTATAATAAACGTAGTCTTTATAAATGAATAATTAACAAAGTCTAACACAAGAGTATAGGTTCAAGAATAAGAAAACTAGCATCCAACATTACAACTTAAACAAAGAATCACAAGTTAAAATTAGGTCTTCTTCGCCTTGATTGAATTGTGCTAAACGGCCTTCTTTACTCCTTCTCCTTGCGCTCTGATGTATCTCTCTTGAAAAACGAACTTAATTATGTATATATAGCAGCCCCATGCAGATTAGAAGTCTTCTGGATCAAAATCAGAGTAGAAACAGGATTCTTCGAATTCGACCTGGCGCGGGCGCGCGCTTGACCAGCGCGGGCGCGCTGAGTTTCTTGACTTCGGGCACAGCCGCGCCATCACAGCGCGGGCGCGCTGACCTCCTGCATAAAAATATGACTTCTTTTTTTTTCTTGCTGATTTGAGCCAACTTTCCAAGAGCTTTTATTCCAACACCACTTTAACACCAAATTAGCACTAAAATAATGCTAATTCACCTGATTACCAAGATAATGCCTGAAACTGCAAAAACACTAGAAAACACATTAAAACACCACCAACTTGAGTATAATTACACCAATTCAAAGCTTTACGGAGTGTAATAAAGTGTCATAAATACCACTCAACGTACCCCCAAACTTGAATCGATGTTTGTCCTCAAGCATAAACAGACTCAAAGAACAAGAAATAAAAATGCAAGAATACAACTAAATGAATGCACCGATCCTCATAGAATAACTAAACCAATCAACAAGCAACATCTCCCCAAATGCAATTATTCGCATAAAGATCAATCAAACCCCATAATTCAATCTACAAACCAGAGACGTGTGTGTGTGCAACTGCTTACAGACATACTGATGCAACTAGATCAATAATCATGACTCACTATCCACCAAAGCAATCACAAGGTTATAAATAGAATAAAAGCTAGACTCAAAATAACTTTTAACACTTCAATTCTTATATCGGATTTTTACATAGATTCATGCTTTTATTCTCAACAAAATAACAAAACTATGTTTATTTCATCGTGCAATGAGTAAGGTCCACAAAAGACTTATACAATAGTACCCATGTAGCGAGCGTTAGGTTAGCGGATCTCAGACTATAAAAAGCCTTAGGTCACTAGGCACAAAGTCCCCTAAGAACTTAATAACTCGAGTACTGAAGAGCCCACTCGTGATCAATTATACATAACACTCAATTTAATTTTTTTTTCTTCTTTTTTTTTCTTTTTTCTTTTTTCTAACAATTTCTGAATGAGTGCGTTTCGCTCCATCTCATTCAACCCTAGACTACTCATAAAAATATGAGCCGACTACTAGCCATTTGACACCTAGGAAACACAACTAGCAATGAAATCCAATTTTCTCCTATTTCTAAAAATCCATGTCTTTTATTATTAAGAGAATATCCTAATTATAAATATAACAAGCGATTAAACCTCGACAAACAAACAAACCATGACCATGATCTAGCACTTTGGCAACCTATAAGACTTAGCGAAATACAATTGTCTCTAGCATGCAAATCAATTCAATTAGACTTAACATCACTAAATACGACATCACTACACTAGCATCAATATCACAAGTCAATCGGAAAAATTATCTAAGGGATCATGTTATTATGCAAATGCATGAAACTACATGAACAATTTATCATAAAAACTACCAAAAAATAAAAAAAAAACTACTAAATGGCAAAATATGCAACTACATGAACTAAACTATCATGAATATGCAAACTATATGCGACTCACACAAAACATATTCCTTCAACTACTACCCCTAAACTTAAAATATCCACTGTTCTCAGTGAAGGTAATAGTAAGGAATCAGGCATACTTACTCCAAATCAGGATCATCACACTCAACGGGTGGAGTGTCAGGCGTGTCTAGAGGTGGATACATGGCATCCTCACCAAATACTGGCCACTGGATGTCAACACCGATGGCTCTGAAAGCTGTCCCAAGTGCCTGGGTGAGATCATGTGTAAACCGACTATGGATATCTTGCATGGCATCCATCCTCCTCGCTAGACGCCTATACTGTGTCGTACTCAAACCAGCTCCAACCTCAGCTCCTCCTGCTGCGAAGGGCCAGCCTCCTCTCCCAACTAAGCTCTCCTTGCTGCCTTCCTTGGTTGCTGTGACCCACCAACAAAAGTCTAATCCGCTGGTCTACCACCTGGCAGATGATCATATGAATAACCAAACCCCTTAGGATCGGGCTCGCCACCATGATATTCAGTCATGTTCAACAGCGTAGAACTGTGGATAGGAGCACTGGGAAGTTGTAGCTACTCATATGTGGGCCAATGAACACCAACTGCCATGTACAACTTCATCACAATGGACGCATAGGGTATCGAATCCGTAGTACCTCCTCTCAAGAACCTCAAAATCCCCTGATATATAACCATCCCCAAATCAATGTAATCGCCCTGAAGAATACCTCAAAGCAGACGAGCACGCTCCACTATAATCTCATGCACATATGATGATGGCATGATGTTAGCATAAATAAACGAGTTCCAAGCCCGTGCAAACCTGTTCATGCACGACATAGGGAACGTGGAGTAATCAGTTGTGCCCCTCTTGAACTTCCAGTGAGTCTCGGGCACACAAAGAGTAGCAACGATCAGATCCAAATTGAAGTCCTCCGGAGTCTTATCGTTCCAAGTGTCCTGACCGGGCTTCCTCGCGGGCTGCTCAATCACCCTCCTTATCGCATCTGCATTATACTCCACAGTCATCCCCCTGACCACCATGAAGCCATTCTTCTCCGCCTTCACATTAGCATAGAACTCTCGCACAACACTCATGGGCACAACAGCGGGAGCCTCGTAAAAAGGAACCAGTTCATCTCCAGAATCATCTCCAACAGCTTACCATCCTTCCCTGATGGCAGAAAACCTCGCTCCTTAGCAATAGGCTTCGAGAGAAGCCTCGTGTACTCCTCTCCAGCCTCAGGATTAAAAAACCTTGGCCTCACACCACCCGCAGATGAAGAATCGGCGGTGCTGCTGCTTACTTGAGTTCTTTGTCTTTTGGGTGCCATTGTGATTGAATAAGAGAGAATAAAAACTAAGTGTTTGAGAGATTTTTTTGTTTGGGAATTTGTGATGTGGTGGAGAAGTTTGTGTATAAGTGTATGTATTTATAGGTGGTGGGAAGAGAATTAGATATGGAATAGAAGTGGGAATTGATTATGAGAATCGTGGGAATAATGGGTTTGATTTGGAGAGGGAAATTTGGGATGTGGAAGAGTAAAATTCGGTTTGAAATTGATTTTGTAGCAAAAATCCCGTTTTCCTCTTCAAAACTGTTGTTTTTATTTTTCTGAGTCGGGACCCCAGCGAGGCCGCGCGCTAGACCAGCGCGGGCACGCTAGACCAGCGCGGGCACGCTAGACAAGCGCGGGCGCACTCACCTTATGCCAAATCGGCGCTGCCGCGCGCTAGATCAGCGCGGGCGCGCTTACCTTCTGGAAAAATAGCACGGCCCCACGCTGGACCAGCGCGGGCGCGCTTGGCTACTGATGTTGGCCCTGAATTTTTTTTTCTAATTTTTTTTATGATTTTCTCCTTTCTTCTTACTTCCTCTACCTACTAATGTATAACAAACTTGGGTTGCCTCCCAAGAAGCGCTTGTTTTACGTCGTTAGCTCGATGTAGAAACTCGAGATCAAACGGACAATAAAACGACACTAACCACCTCGCGGTTTGCCATGTCACCATTGTAATGCTTCAAACTCTGACCATTTACCTTGAATGCTTGGCCCGGATCATTCTAAAAAATTTCCACCGCTCCATGTGGAAACACAGTTTTGATTATGAAGGGCCCTGACTACCTTGACTTCAACTTTCCAAGAAAAAGACGGAGATGAGAGTCAAACAAAAGAACTTGTTTTCCCGGCATAAATGATTTGAGCACTAGACCCTTATCGTGCCACCTCTTGACTTTCTCCTTATATATTTTGTTGTTCCCATAAGCTTGAAGTTGAAACTCATCAAGTTCATTCAACTGAAGCATCCCTTTCTTTCCAGCTGCATCCAAGTCAAGATTTAACTTCTTCAAAGCCCAATAAGCTTTATGCTCTAGCTCCACCAGCAAATGACACCCCTTACCATAAACCAAATGAAACGGTAACATTCCCAATGGAGTCTTATATGCTATTCTATAAGCCCAAACAGGTTAATCAAGCTTCAAAGACCAATCTTTCCTCGATGGACACACAACCTTCTCTAAGATGCACTTAATCTCTCTGTTAGATACCCCAGCTTGACCATTTGTCTGCGGATGATAAGCCGTAGCAATGTGATGATTCACATTATACCTTTTCATCATAGCAGTGAACTTACGGTTGCAAAAATGCGACCCCTCATCACTGATTATGACTCTTGGAGTTCCAAACCTTGTGAATATCTAGTTGTGAAGAAAATTAAGCACCACCTTCGCATCGTTCATTGGAAATGCCTTAACTTTAACCCATTTCAACACATAATCGACCGCCAACAAGATGTATTGATTGTTACAAGATGAGACAAATGGCCCCATGAAGTCAATTCCCCAAACATCGAAGACTTCAACCTCGAGAAGCACATTAAGATGCATATCATCCCTCTTAGACATATTACCCACACGTTGACATCGATCACATTTCAAAACAAAGTGATGAGCTTCTTTAAACAAGGTTGGCCAAAAGAAACCTGCTTGAAGAAAACGAGTTGTTGTCTTTTCTCCACCATAGTGTCCTCCATAAGCCGTTGAGTGGCAATCTCGCAAGATTCCCCCCGTTTCGCTGTACGGAATACATCTCCTGATGATTTGGTCAGCTCCTTGACGAAAAAGAAATGGCTCATCCCATATATATGAAAAGAATATGTCCTAAGTCCAATCGTGCATTAGGATTTAGGAATAACTTTTATGTAATCTGTTTTGATTTCATTGATATTAATAAAGACTTGTTTTGTTTTTATTACGGGCTTTATCTATTTAAGTGTTTAAATAAGATATACCATAGTTTAGAGTAAAGCTTTTTATGGATTATGATGAGATCATAATAGTGAGACCTAAAAAGATGATAACTCTAAACTTAAATAGTTCCTGGTCGTAGAATTACTAACTGGTAATTAATAATCCGCAAAGATCGGTACTTATTATGCTTGCTTCATTATGAAGGATGTCTGTTCTCATAGACATTTGTGTGGTGACACTATAGCTAATATGTAGGTGCTTATTATAGAATAAGTTCACTGAACATGACTCGCACAGCTGAACAACTGATGGAGTTCACTCACGTGTCAGCAGTTGTTCACATAGTGATAGTTGTACAAGTATCCTTAGACTTGAGGTCATCATAGTCATCTTGTGTACACTGAACTATCCTTTGGTTTAGTTCTTAGTCTCCAGGGACAATTATTAGGGCTCTTCTGGGTATAGGAATTTGTACACGAAGATAGTGTATGATCAATAAAGGATCTACCCTTCCAGTGAAGGAAGCGAATGTTCAAGGCTGATCCACTTATGCTAGTTCAGGAATCTCTGGCCAGAGTAAATGAAATTAGAAAGGAGTTTCTAATTTGCATAGAACTACGCATAGTAAATGGTAAGCAAGTGATTGAATTAGATAGGCTTGACACGAGATCCATGTCTTGTATTTAATCGGGACATTGTAGGGTAGAAGAAGTTTATTGTACGGTAACTATTCACTGACAGGTTCTTGGTATTCTAAGCAGTGAATTCATATTATCCGGATAGTCGCGATATGTTGAGAAGCATCACTCACGATGTAGAATAAATGTGATTTATTAATTAATCATATTTAATAAATTAGAGAATTTATATAAATAATGATAAAATAGTTTTATTATTATTTATTTCTACTACCGGCTTAATATTGAACCTACAGGGTCACACCATAAAAAGAGAATGATTTTATGGTGGAGGAATTAATTAATAATGGCTAAATAATTATTTATTTGTGAAATAAATAATTAATTGGCAAATTTAATAATTGATTAAATGAGATTTAATTGATTATAAATTAATTAAAAAAAGTTCTTAATATTATTAATTAAAGGATTTAATTTTTGGAAATTAAATCAAGAGAGAGAATTATTTCTAAAGTGTTTAGAAAAAGGATTAATAATTAAAAGGTGTTTTAATTATTAATGAGAATAATAAATGGGATAATAATAATATTATTTATGGAAAAATTTCAGCTGAAAATTTTGCCTATAAATACACTATTATAGACCCTATTTTTATTCTAACCCAAGAAACCCAAAAGTTTTAGAAAACCAAATTCTCTCCACCTCCTCCTCCTCCTAAAAGTCGTTTTCTTGGTGGATATCGGTGGAGTGATTCACACTTGAGGAGCAACTGCTAAGGATCTCTGATCGTTGTCTCCGAATTATTTTTAAAGGTTAGATTCGATCCCTCGAATTTTTATTTACGATTTATATGTTATTATTTGGATTTTGTGTGTGTAAAAGTGTTTTGCCATGCTCCCGCTGCGTTAAAAAATCCAACAATGGTATCAGAGCATAGGTTGTATGCATATAGATATGTGGTAAAAATTTCAGAATTTTATGTGCTTGTATGAATTAATTATGATTTTTACAAGTTATATCTGTGATTAATTTTGTCTGATGAGAAATCGTTTCTCATAATAATTTTGAATGTTGATCTGGGTTCTACAAGTGTTGTAGATCGTCTGGATATTTTTTTCATAATTTTATGATGTATAGATTTTTATTATGAATTTTTGAAGTTTTTGTAATTAAATTCGTAATTAAATAAGTAAATATATGTATATATAGTATATATATATGTTTGTATATTCATCTGCTGTACTACTTCTGTTGTACGGAGAAGCACAGAAACAGTCAGGTACGGCTGCTGCACGGAGTTCGAGAAAGAAAGAAAACGGCGGCTGCTGAAAACAAAAAAAAAATAGGGGTGTAACGCATTCCGGGAATGCGTTACACACATGTGGCGCATTCACGGAATGCGTTACAACCCTTTAATGGCTGAAAAGGGGTGTAACGCATCACCGGAATGCGTTACAGCCCTTCTGTTGATTTTAAAATTGATTTTCTGGGAGTTTCGTAACTCCGTTTTAGGCGTGCAATATACCGTTGGATTCGTTTTTCCGAGATGGATCTAATGGAGTGATCAATTTTAGTTTATATAAAAGTTTTGAACTGTTTATATTTCCATGAAGTGTTTTAAAGCTGTTTTTGACTGTTTTTAATTGCTTTTAAATGCTTCATGTGATACATAGAGATGTATAATGCTTAGTTCTATGTGCTAGATGATATAACATGCCTACCTTGATGTTTATTCATGTTGATATATGTGATATATGCTTAGTTTATCATGCGATGATAGATTTAGGTGAACTTAAATGAACATAAGGCGTTTGTTAGATAACCCAGTATAGTGAAATTATTTCATAACCTTAATAATAATATTATGAATACAATCATGAGATTCTTGTGTTTATGAAACACGTAATTGAATATGAATTTTCGATATGAGAGAAAGGATGATTCTGTCAACAACAGATTTCTATCTGTAAGAAAGGGTTATTAAGTGACGCCTCTTGACAATGCTCCACCCGATCTGGGAATCATCTGATTATTGATTATTGATTTGAAATATTTAATTTAAAAGGAAGAATCTCTTTATAATATGATTATGATTGTAACGTAATATAATCCCTCTAATATTAAATAATATCAAGTAGTAATTGGCCAATGACACAACGGGCTTGTGTCGGTCATAGCCTTCCAACATGGTAGAAAGTAGTTCTTATTTTTGAATCATTATCGTTTCGTGCCACAGCCGAGGGCTTTGATTTCGAAATAAGAAATACTTGTCTATTACATAGAGATGTGTACATTGAATAAAATCTAAAGGTCGTTACGTGCCACAGCCGTGGGCCTTTGGGGACTGATTCAATTGTACGGAATGTTGGGTTAGACTTGACTTAGAATATTGAGTTTGTCGTGCCACAGCCGTGACTCAATTATTCAAGAGGCTAAAGTTTGATTAGGGAATAACATTAGATGTAATTGACAAGAGTTGTCTGCCTATTGAACATTACATGGCGTTTCGTGCCACAGCCGGGGTTGTGTAATGGAATATAGGATCCCTATTCCCACTAGCATTATGAATGCTTAATTTTTCACGTAGGGGGTTGAATAAATTAGGAAAACTAGTGGGAGCCACTTATGAATAAAGACCCGATTCATATAGTGTTTTGAAATGAAATCGAATATTTGCTAAGTGTTGTTATGTGTTTATCATTTACAGATTTACTTTGTACGTTATGTCTTCTGCACTATCACTCAGGAGCATACTAGATGCTCACAAATTGACTGGTCCTAATTATGCTGACTGGCTTCGAAACTTGAGAATTGTTCTCAGGATTGAGAAGCTGGAATACATGATTGACTCACCTAAGCCTACTGAACCTGCTAGTGATGCACATAATGATGAACATGTTGTGTATCGTAAGTGGATAGATGATGCAAATGTTGCTCAATGCATCATACTAGCTTCCATGAACATTGAGCTACAGAAGCAACATGAGCATATGGATGCTCACACTATCCTCATGCATCTACAAGAGTTGTATGATGTGGCGGGGATGACAGCTCGATATGAGATATCGAAGGAGCTGTTCGGTTGTAGGATGTCTGAGGGATCATCTGTGAATGACCATGTACTTAAGATGATCAATTTGATTGAACGTCTTGGACAACTTGGTTTTGCCATGGATGGGGAGCTGAGCCAAGACTTGGTCTTGCAATCGCTTCCGAGTTCGTTCTCGCAGTGTGTTGTGAACTTTCACATGAATAAGTTGGATGTCAGCCTGCCTGAACTCCACAACATGTTGAAGACTGCGGAATTGAATTTTCCCCCTAAGAAGAGTTCTGTTCTTCTAATTGGTGAAGGTTCCAATCCTAAGAAAAGGAAGAGGAACTCTTCCAAGAAGAAGAAAGTAGGTGAGAAAACGCCGGTTCCACCAAAAGCTGAAGACCCCAAGAGCAAAGTTGTTTGCTTTCACTGTAATAAGGTGGGGGCACTGGAAGAGGAACTGCAAGGTTTACCTCGCAGAATTGAAGAAGAAGGGTAGTGAGACTACCGCTTCTGATTCAGGTATGTTCAAGATAGAAATGAATATGTTATTAAATCAAATTTCTACTTGGGTATTAGATACCGCCTGTGGTTCTCAAATCTGCAATTGTTGCAGGGACCAAGGAGAAGTAGGACTCTTGAGGAAGAGGAGGTGATTCTACTGATGGAAATGGAGCAAGAGTTGCTGCTGAAGATGTAGAATCATTTCATTTACATAGGCCTATGGGCAAGACTATTGTTTAAAATAATTGTTATTTTGTTCCCTCGATTGTGAGGAATATTATTCCCATGTTAGACTTGGATGGATTTTCATTTATTATTGAGAATAATGAATGTCCTACTCTTAGAGATAATATTCTTTATGGACGTGGTGCTTTAAATAATGGTCTGTATGTATGTGACATAATTTATTTCAGATTGAACAAACTAATAAAAGAAAAGGGATGATGAAAATCTCACTTTATAGTGGCATTGCAGTCTCCATTTAGTAGACATGGAGAGAGGGCTGCAAATTTGCTAGGAATGGTACACACAGATGTATGTGGACCAATGTCTACGCAAGCCATGGGTGGATTTTCATACTTCATTACTTTCATAGATGATAGATCTAGATTCGGATATGTGTTTGATGAAACACAAGTCTGAAGCCTTTGAAAAGTTCAAAGAATATAAGTATGAAGTGGAGAAACAACCAAACATAGTATTATAACTCTTCGATCAGATCGAGGGTGGTGAATACTTTGATGGAGTATTTCTAGATTATCTCAAAGTAAATGATATAGTCTCCCAGTGGACTCCTCCAGATTGGTATCTGAAAGGAGAAATTGAACTTTGTTAGACATAGTTCAGTCCATGATGAGCTATGCAAATCTTCCAGTATTCCTATGGGGTTATGCATTTGGAAACCTCAGCATATTTACTGAATAAGGTGCCTTCCAAATCTGTTCCTCAAACTCCGTATGAGATATGGAAAGAAAGGAAACCGAGTCTTAACACGTTAAGATTTGGGGATGTCCAGCTTATGTCAAGTAAGTTGACCCAGACAAGCTGGAATATCGATCCGGAAAATGTAGTTTTGTGGGATATCCTAAAGAGACTTTAGAGTATTACTTTTGCACCGATCATCGGGTGGTTGTCTCCAGACATGCTACCTTCTTGGAAAAGGAGTTTATCCTTGAAGGAAACAGTGGGAGCAAAATTGAACTTGATGAAGTTCAAGAAGCACAAACTACTACGGATCAAGTGGAAACACCTGTTCTGACTGAACAACCTTTTGTGGAACATCCCATTCATAGATCAGGGAGAGTGTCTCGCCAACCTGAGAGGTAATATGGCCTTGTCATTGAGAATGACAATGAGTTGTCGATCATTGATGATGACGACCCTGTAACCTATAATAAGGCTATGAGTAGTGTTGACTCAGAGAAATGGCATAGTGCCATGAAATCCGGAATGAAATCTATATATACGGGATACAAAAGATAGATTATAGCAGATGGCCAGGTGAAGACCTATAAGGCCAGGATTGTGGCAAAAGGATTCAAACAAAGGCAATGGATTGACTTTGATGAAGCCTTTTACCTATAGCCCTGTTAAAATCAGTTCGGATTTTGCTTGCGATTGCTGCTTACTACGACTATGTGATCTGGCATATAGCCAGATGGTTTCTTTCCAAGGGAAATGAAAACCTAGTGTGTAAGCTACTGCGAACCATATATGGTTTTAAAGCAAGCTTCTCGAAAGATGGAACATCCGTTTTGATGAGACAATCAAAGAGTTTGATTTTATCAAAAACGTAGATGAACCATGCGTCTACAAAAGGGTTAGTGGGAGCGCGGTAACATTTCTTATATTGTATTGAATTAGAGTTGACACACATAACAACATAGCAGACCCACTCACAAAGCTACTTTATGAAAGTCTTAGGTACCAGAGTGATTGGCTTTAGTACAAGTGGGAGATTGAAAGGAATATGTCCTAAGTCCAATCGTGCATTAGGATTTAGGAATAACTTTTATGTAATCTGTTTTGATTTCATTGATATTAATAAAGACTTGTTTTGTTTTTATTACGGGCTTTATCTATTTAAGTGTTTAAATAAGATATACCATAGTTTAGAGTAAAGCTTTTATGGATTATGATGAGATCATAATAGTGAGACCTAAAAAGATGATAACTCTAAACTTAAATAGTTCCTGGTCGTAGGATTACTAACTGGTAATTAATAATCCGCAAAGATCGGTACATATTATGCTTGCTTCATTATGAAGGATGTCTGTTCTCATAGACATTTGTGTGGTGACACTATAGCTAATATGTAGGTGCTTATTATAGAATAAGTTCACTGAACATGACTCGCACAGCTGAACAACTGATGGAGTTCACTCACGTGTCAGCAGTTGTTCACATAGTGATAGTTGTACAAGTATCCTTAGACTTGAGGTCATCATAGTCATCTTGTGTACACTGAACTATCCTTTGGTTTAGTTCTTAGTCTCCAGGGACAATTATTAGGGCTCTTCTGGGTATAGGAATTTGTACACGAAGATAGTGTATGATCAATAAAGGATCTACCCTTCCAGTGAAGGAAAGCGAATGTTCAAGGCTGATCCACTTATGCTAGTTCAGGAATCTCTGGCCAGAGTAAATGAAATTAGAAAGGAGTTTCTAATTTGCATAGAACTACGCATAGTAAATGGTAAGCAAGTGATTGAATTAGATAGGCTTGACACGAGATCCATGCCTTGTATTTAATCGGGACATTGTAGGGTAGAAGAAGTTTATTGTACGGTAACTATTTCACTGACAGGTTCTTGGTATTCTAAGCAGTGAATTCATATTATCCGGATAGTCGCGATATGTTGAGAAGCATCACTCACGATGTAGAATAAATGTGATTTATTAATTAATCATATTTAATAAATTAGAGAATTTATATAAATAATGATAAAATAGTTTTATTATTATTTATTTCTACTACCGGCTTAATATTGAACCTACAGGGTCACACCATAAAAAGAGAATGATTTTATGGTGGAGGAATTAATTAATAATGGCTAAATAATTATTTATTTGTGAAATAAATAATTAATTGGCAAATTTAATAATTGATTAAATGAGATTTAATTGATTATAAATTAATTAAAAAAAGTTCTTAATATTATTAATTAAAGGATTTAATTTTTGGAAATTAATCAAGAGAGAGAATTATTTCTAAAGTGTTTAGAAAAAAGATTAATAATTAAAAGGTGTTTTAATTATTAATGAGAATAATAAATGGGATAATAATCATATTATTTATGGAAAAATTTCAGCTGAAAATTTTGCCTATAAATACACTATATATAGACCCTATTTTTATTTAACCCAGAAACACAAAAGTTTTAGAAAACCAATTCTCTCACACCTCCTCCTCCCCTAAAAGTCGTTTTCTTGGTGGATATCGGTGGAGTGATTCACACTTGAGGAGCAACTGCTAAGGATCTTGATCGTGTTCTCCGAATTATTTTTAAAGGTTAGATTCGATCCCTCGAATTTTTATTCACGATTTATATGTTATTATTTGGATTTTGTGTGGTAAAAGTGTTTTGCCATGCTCCCGCTGCGTTAAAAATCACACAATGGTATCAGAGCATAGGTTGTATGCATATAGATATGTGGTAAAAATTTCAGAATTTTATGTGCTTGTATGAATTAATTATGATTTTTTACAAGTTATATCTGTGATTAATTTTGTCTGATGAGAAATCGTTTCTCATAATAATTTTGAATGTTGATCTGGGTTCTACAAGTGTTGTAGATCGTCTGGATATTTTTTTCATAATTTTATGATGTATAGATTTTTTATTATGAATTTTGAAGTTTTTGTAATAATATTCGTAATTAAATAAGTAAATATATGTATATATAGTATATATATATGTTTGTATATTCATCTGCTGTACTACTTCTGTTGTACGGAGAAGCACGGAAACAGTCAGGTACGGCTGCTGCACGGAGGTCGAGAAAGAAAAGAAAACGGCGGCTTGCTGAAAAACAAAAAAAAAAATAGGGGTGTAACGCATTCCGGGAATGCGTTAACACACCTGTGGCGCATTCACGGAATGCCTTACACCCTTTAATGGCTGAAAAGGGGTGAACGCATCACCGGAATGCGTTACAGCCCTTCTGTTGATTTTAAAATTGATTTTCCTGGGAGTTTCGTAACTCCGTTTTAGGCGTGCAATATACCGTTGGATTCGTTTTTTCCGAGATGGATCTAATGGAGTGATCAATTTTAGTTTTATATAAAAGTTTTTGAACTGTTTATATTTCCATGAAGTGTTTTTAAAGCTGTTTTTGACTGTTTTTAATTGCTTTTAAATGCTTCATGTGATACATAGAGATGTATAATGCTTAGTTCTATGTGCTAGATGATATAACATGCCTACCTTGATGTTTATTCATGTTGATATATGTGATATATGCTTAGTTTATCATGCGATGATAGATTTAGGTGAACTTAAATGAACATAAGGCGTTTGTTAGATAACCCAGTATAGTGAAATTGTTTTCATAACCTTAATAATAATATTATGAATACAATCATGAGATTCTTGTGTTTATGAAACACGTAATTGAATATGAATTTCGATATGAGAGAAAGGATGATTCTGTCAACAACAGATTTCTATCTGTAAGAAAGGGTTATTAAGTGACGCCTCTTGACAATGCTCCACCCGATCTGGGAATCATCTGATTATTGATTATTGATTTGAAATATTTAATTTAAAAGGAAGAATCTCTTTATAATATGATTATGATTGTAACGTAATATAATCCCTCTAATATTAAATAATATCAAGTAGTAATTGGCCAATGACACAACGGGCTTGTGTCGGTCATAGCTTCCAACATGGTAGAAAGTAGTTCTTATTTTTGAATCATTATCGTTTCGTGCCACAGCCGAGGGCTTTGATTTCGAAATAAGAAATACTTGTCTATTACATAGAGATGTGTACATTGAATAAAAATCTAAAGGTCGTTACGTGCCACAGCCGTGGGCCTTTGGGGACTGATTCAATTATACGGAATGTTGGGTTAGACTTGACTTAGAATATTGAGTTTGTCGTGCCACAGCCGTGACTCAATTATTCAAGAGGCTAAAGTTTGATTAGGGAATAACATTAGATGTAATTGACAAGAGTTGTCTGCCTATTGAACATTACATGGCGTTTCGTGCCACAGCCGGGGTTGTGTAATGGAATGTAGGATCCCTATTCCCACTAGCATTATGAATGCTTAATTTTTCACGTAGGGGGTTGAATAAATTAGGAAAACTAGTGGGAGCCACTTATGAATAAAGACCCGATTCATATAGTGTTTTGAAATGAATCTAATATTTGCTAAGTGTTGTTATGTGTTTATCATTTACAGATTTACTTTGTACGTTATGTCTTCTGCACTATCACTCAGGAGCATACTAGATGCTCACAAATTGACTGGTCCTAATTATGCTGACTGGCTTCGAAACTTGAGAATTGTTCTCAGGATTGAGAAGCTGGAATACATGATTGACTCACCTAAGCCTACTGAACCTGCTAGTGATGCACATAATGATGAACATGTTGTGTATCGTAAGTGGATAGATGATGCAAATGTTGCTCAATGCATCATACTAGCTTCCATGAACATTGAGCTACAGAAGCAACATGAGCATATGGATGCTCACACTATCCTCATGCATCTACAAGAGTTGTATGATGTGGCGGGGATGACAGCTCGATATGAGATATCAAATGAGCTGTTCGGTTGTAGGATGTCTGAGGGATCATCTGTGAATGACCATGTACTTAAGATGATCAATTTGATTGAACGTCTTGGACAACTTGGTTTTGCCATGGATGGGGAGCTGAGCCAAGACTTGGTCTTGCAATCGCTTCCGAGTTTCGTTCTCGCAGTGTGTTGTGAACTTTCACATGAATAAGTTGGATGTCAGCCTGCCTGAACTCCACAACATGTTGAAGACTGCGGAATTGAATTTTCCCCCTAAGAAGAGTTCTGTTCTTCTAATTGGTGAAGGTTCCAATCCTAAGAAAAGGAAGAGGAACTCTTCCAAGAAGAAGAAAGTAGGTGAGAAAACGCCGGTTCCACCAAAAGCTGAAGACCCCAAGAGCAAAGTGTTTTGCTTTCACTGTAATAAGGTGGGGCACTGGAAGAGGAACTGCAAGGTTTACCTCGCAGAATGAAGAAGAAGGGTAGTGAGACTACCGCTTCTGATTCAGGTATGTTCAAGATAGAAATGAATATGTTATTAAATCAAATTTCTACTTGGGTATTAGATACCGCCTGTGGTTCTCAACTCTGCAATTTGTTGCAGGGGACCAAGGAGAAGTAGGACTCTTGAGGAAGAGGAGGTGATTCTACTGATGGAAATGGAGCAAGAGTTTGCTGCTGAAGATGTAGAATCATTTCATTTACATAGGCCTATGGGCAAGACTATTGTTTAAAATAATTGTTATTTTGTTCCCTCGATTGTGAGGAATATTATTCCCATGTTAGGACTTGGATGGATTTTCATTTATTATTGAGAATAATGAATGTCCTACTCTTAGAGATAATATTCTTTATGGACGTGGTGCTTTAAATAATGGTCTGTATGTATGTGACATAATTTATTTCAGATTGAACAACTAATAAAAGAAAAGGGATGATGAAAATCTCACTTTATAGTGGCATTGCAGTCTCCATTTAGTAGACATGGAGAGAGGGCTGCAAATTTGCTAGGAATGGTACACACAGATGTATGTGGACCAATGTCTACACAAGCCATGGGTGGATTTTCATACTTCATTACTTTCATAGATGATAGATCTAGATTCGGATATGTGTTTGATGAAACACAAGTCTGAAGCCTTTGAAAAGTTCAAAGAATATAAGTATGAAGTGGAGAAACAACCAAACATAGTATTATAACTCTTCGATCAGATCGAGGGTGGTGAATACTTTGATGGAGTATTTCTAGATTATCTCAAAGTAAATGATATAGTCTCCCAGTGGACTCCTCCAGATTGGTATCTGAAAGGAGAAATTGAACTTTGTTAGACATAGTTCAGTCCATGATGAGCTATGCAAATCTTCCAGTATTCCTATGGGGTTATGCATTGGAAACCTCAGCATATTTACTGAATAAGGTGCCTTCCAAATCTGTTCCTCAAACTCCGTATGAGATATGGAAAGAAAGGAAACCGAGTCTTAAACACGTTAAGATTTGGGGATGTCCAGCTTATGTCAAGTAAGTTGACCCAGACAAGCTGGAATATCGATCCGGAAAATGTAGTTTTGTGGGATATCCTAAAGAGACTTTAGAGTATTACTTTTGCACCGATCATCGGGTGGTTGTCTCCAGACATGCTACCTTCTTGGAAAAGGAGTTTATCCTTGAAGGAAACAGTGGGAGCAAAATTGAACTTGATGAAGTTCAAGAAGCACAAACTACTACGGATCAAGTGGAAACACCTGTTCTGACTGAACAACCTTTTGTGGAACATCCCATTCATAGATCAGGGAGAGTGTCTCGCCAACCTGAGAGGTAATATGGCCTTGTCATGAGAATGACAATGAGTTGTCGATCATTGATGATGACGACCCTGTAACCTATAATAAGGCTATGAGTAGTGTTTGACTCAGAGAAATGGCATAGTGCCATGAAATCCGGAATGAAATCTATATATACGGGATACAAAAGATAGATTATAGCAGATGGCCAGGTGAAGACCTATAAGCCACGGATTGTGGCAAAAGGATTCAAACAAAGGCAATGGATTGACTTTGATGAAGCCTTTTACCTATAGCCCTGTTAAAATCAGTTCGGATTTTGCTTGCGATTGCTGCTTACTACGACTATGTGATCTGGCATATAGCCAGATGGTTTTCTTTCCAAGGGAAATGAAAACCTAGTGTGTAAGCTACTGCGAACCATATGTGGTTTAAAGCAAGCTTCTCGAAAGATGGAACATCCGTTTTTGATGAGACAATCAAAGAGTGTTGATTTTATCAAAAACGTAGATGAACCATGCGTCTACAAAAGGTTAGTGGGGAGCGCGGTAACATTTCTTATATTGTATTGAATTAGAGTTGACACACATAACAACATAGCAGACCCACTCACAAAGCTACTTTATGAAAGTCTTAGGTACCAGAGTGATTGGCTTTAGTACAAGTGGGAGATTGAAAGGAATATGTCCTAAGTCCAATCGTGCATTAGGATTTAGGAATAACTTTTATGTAATCTGTTTTGATTTCATTGATATTAATAAAGACTTGTTTTGTTTTTATTACGGGCTTTATCTATTTAAGTGTTTAAATAAGATATACCATAGTTTAGAGTAAAGCTTTTTATGGATTATGATGAGATCATAATAGTGAGACCTAAAAAGATGATAACTCTAAACTTAAATAGTTCCTGGTCATAGGATTACTAACTGGTAATTAATAATCCGTAAAGATCGGTACATATTATGCTTGCTTCATTATGAAGGATGTCTGTTCTCATAGACATTTGTGTGGTGACACTATAGCTAATATGTAGGTGCTTATTATAGAATAAGTTCACTGAACATGACTCGCACAGCTGAACAACTGATGGAGTTCACACATGTGTCAGCAGTTGTTCACATAGTGATAGTTGTACAAGTATCCTTAGACTTGAGGTCATCATAGTCATCTTGTGTACACTGAACTATGCTTTGGTTTAGTTCTTAGTCTCCAGGGACAATTATTAGGGCTCTTCTGGGTATAGGAATTTGTACACGAAGATAGTGTATGATCAATAAAGGATCTACCCTTCCAGTGAAGGAAGCGAATGTTCAAGGCTGATCCACTTATGCTAGTTCAGGAATCTCTGGCCAGAGTAAATGAAATTAGAAAGGAGTTTCTAATTTGCATAGAACTACGCATAGTAAATGGTAAGCAAGTGATTGAATTAGATAGGCTTGACACGAGATCCATGCCTTGTATTTAATCGGGACATTGTAGGGTAGAAGGAGTTTATTGTACGGTAACTATTCACTGACAGGTTCTTGGTATTCTAAGCAGTGAATTCATATTATCCGGATAGTCGCGATATGTTGAGAAGCATCACTCACGATGTAGAATAAATGTGATTTATTAATTAATCATATTTAATAAATTAGAGAATTATATAAATAATGATAAAATAGTTTTATTATTATTTATTTCTACTACCGGCTAATATTGAACCTACAGGGTCACACCATAAAAAGAGAATGATTTTATGGTAGAGGAATTAATTAATAATGGCTAAATAATTATTTATTGTGAAATAATAATTAATTGGCAAATTTAATAATTGATTAAATGAGATTAATTGATTATAAATTAATTAAGAAAAGTTCTTAATATTATTAATTAAAGGATTTAATTTTTGGAAATTAAATCAAGAGAGAGAATTATTTCTAAAGTATTTAGAAAAGGATTATAATTAAAAGGTGTTTTAATTATTAATGAGAATAATAAATGGGATAATAATAATATTATTTATGGGAAAATTTCAGCTGAAAATTTTGCCTATAAATACACTATTATAGACCCTATTTTTATTCTAACCCAAGAAACCCAAAAGTTTTAGAAAACCAAATTTCTCTCCCACCTCCTCCTCCTCCTAAAGTCGTTTTCTTGGTGGATACCGGTGGAGTGCTTCACACTTGAGGAGCAACTGCTAAGGATCTCTGATCGTTGTCTCCGAATTATTTTTAAAGGTTAGATTCGATCCCTAAAATTTTATTCTATAATTTATATGCTATTATTTGGATTTTGTGTGGTAAAAGTGTTTTTCCATGCTCCCCGCTGCGTTAAAAATCCAACAATATACCACTTCACTTCATGCAGAAACTTCTTCATTGGAGCGTACGATAAGTCGGGAGGCATGACATTACTCACAAGGTAGTTCACAATGTCTGCAAACCACGGTTCTTCCTCTTGCACTCCAAACAGCTGCTCATTAGGAAAAGACTCATTTATCAATGTCTTGTCCAGTGAAGTAGCATTAGGGTTCTCTAAACGTGATAGATGATCAACGACTTGATTTTCAGTCCCCTTTCTGTCCTTGATCTCTAATTCAAATTCGTGAAGTAAAAGAACCCATCTAATCAATCTAGGCTTCGAGTCCTTTTTCGAGACGAGATAACGAATTGCAGCGTGATCAGTGAAAAACTGTCACTTTAGTCCCGAGTATATAAGATCGAAATTTCTCAAAACCATAAACAATAGCAAGAGTTCTTTCTCCGTACTAGTATAATTCAGTTGAGCACCATTCAAGGTCTTACTAGTATAGTAGACCACATGAAATATGTTGTTCGTTCTCTGCCCACGAACTGCTCCAACTGCATAGTCACTTGCATCGCACATCATCTAAAAAGGTTCATTCCAGTCAGGTGCAGTTATGACAAGTGCCGTGATTAAACTCGTCTTCAATATCTCAAAAGCGGTAAGGCACTCGTCATCAAACTTGAAAGGGACATCTTTCTCTAGCAAACTATACAATGGTTTCGAAATCTTAGAGAAGTCCTTGATGAAACGCCTATAGAAACCCGCATGACCAAGAAAACTGCGAATTCCCTTAACAGAAATTGGTGGAGGAAGATTTTTAATGACCCCCACCTTAGCTTTGTCCACCTCAAGACCTTACTAGAAACCTTGTGCCCAAGAATAATGCCATTTCGCACCATAAGTGACATTCCTCCCGATTGAGAACCAAGTTGGTCTCAACATACCTCTTGAGAACATGTCCAAGATTCTGCAAGCATTTGTCAAAAGAATCGCTAAATACAGAGAAGTCGTCCATGATCACCTCCACATTCTGCCATCATATCAGAAAAGATGGCCATCATACATCTCTGAAATATGGCTGGTGCACCACACAGACCTAATGAAACTCATCTGAAGGAAAAAAGTACCAAATGGACAAGTGAAGGTAGTCTTCTCCTGTCTTATGGAGCGATACAAATCTGATTGTAACCTGAATAGCCATCCTGAAGACAATAATACTCGTGACCAGCCAATCTATCAAGAATTGGTCAATGAAAGGCAGAGGGAAGTGATCCTTCCTAGTGGCCTTGTTCAGCTTCCTTTAGTCCATACAAACTCTCCATCCCGTGACTGTTCGAGTAGGAATGAGCTCATTCTCTCATTAGCAACAATTGTGATACCTCCCTTCTTCGGTATACACTAAACTGGACTCACCCAAGAACTGTCAGAAATGGGATAAATAATCCCTGCATCCAGCCACTTAAGAATTTCCTTCTTCACGACTTCCTTCATGATTGGATTAAGTCCTTCTTTGTTGCTCAAACCGTAGGCTTGCTACCCTCCTTTAGGCAGAATTTTGTGCATGCAATAAGAAGGGCTGATTCCCGTAATATCTGCTATAGTCCCATCCAATTTCCGATTGAACTCTCTTAGAATCCTCAAAAGTTTCTCCTCGTCGCTACCTGAAAGGTCAGATACAATAATAACAGGCAAAGTAGCTGCATCACCTAAAAAACGCATACCTCAAATGTTCAGGTAAAGGCTTAAGCTCAAGAGTAGGAGTTTTCCTCATAGATGGCTTGAGGCGGTTTAGGAGCTTTGTTCAATTCCTCCATTCCAAGAGATTCAAAAGGCATATCAATATTTCTCTTCCAGGGAGAAGCATTTAGATATTCCAATTGCTCTTCACCTTCGTCATCCTCACTAGTTGAATTCCAAGACCTTCTCCAAGGCATCAGACCTTAACAATTGATCAAGTTCTGAAGTAACCACAGAATCGACAAACTCCACTTTTAAGCACTCCTCATTTTCTGTAGGAAATTTCATAGTATTGAACACATTAAAAGTTACATCCTGATCCAGCACTCGCATTGTAAGCTCACCCTTCTGCACATCTATCAAGGTTCGGCTAGTCGCCAGAACGGTCTTTCCAAAATTCTGGGAATCTTCTATCCTCCTCGAAATCAAGAATTACGAAATCAGTAGGGAAGATGAGTTTATCAACCTTGACCAAGACATCCACTACAATTCCTCACGGATATGTAATAGAACGGTCGGCCAACTGCAAAGTCATATAAGTCAGTTTGGATCAGGAAGTTCAACTTCTTGAAGACTGACAAAGGCATCAGATTGATGCTTGCTCCCAGGTCACATAAGCATCTGTCAAAAGACACTTTTCTAATAGTGCATGGAATAGTAAAGCTTCCTAGAATCTTTAAGTTTCGGAGGCAACTTCTGTTCCAGCACAGCCACTGCATTCCTCCGTGAGAGCGACAGTCTCTAAATCATCTAGCTTCACTTTCCGAGGAGAATACCTTTCATAAACTTTGCGTAACTAGGCATCTGCTCAAGAGCCTCAGTGAAACGGTATGTTGATATAAAGTTCTTGAACACCTCCAGAAACTTCTCAAATTGCTTATCCAGCTTTTTGTTCTACAGCCGCTTAGGAAAAGGCCGCGGAGGATAGATATGTTTCCTCCATGTATTACCCTCAGGAGGAGTGTGCTCATAGTAGTCTTCCCTTGGTTCTACTTCTGCTTCCTGCTGCTCTACTTCTTCTTCAGCCCCAGTTTCTTCATTCGAAACTTGAGTTTGTCGGGGTTCGCAACCCTTTCAGACCTCAAAGTGATTGCCTTTACCTACTTCTTAGCTTCCCTCTTTCCTGGAACTTCAGTATCACTAGATAATGTACCTAGTTGATGATTTAGCAAGGCATTGGTAATTTTTCCAATTTGATTTTCCAAGGTCTTGATAGACACACCTTGACTCTTACACATAAGCTTCAACTCCTCTAATTCAGACTTTTCATTAGCTTGTTGCAGCTGAAGTTGCTGCCTAAGTGCATATTGCGGTTGCTGAAAACCTGGGGGGTTGTACTGCTTGGCTGGGTACTGCTGATAAGGCTGTTAAACCGTATTCTGAGCGTTGCTCCAGCTGAAATTAGGATGATTGCGGTTTGTTGGGATGATAAGTGGCTGGCACAGGTTGCTGTGATCGCTGAAAATTGCTCATGAACTGAGCTGATTCACTAGAAATAGCACACTGATCAGCCTCATGGTCACCAGCACAAAGCTCATAGACACTAGTGATTTGATTACTCCATAATTGGCCAAAGTGTCCACCTTCATCGTCAAAGCCTTAAGTTGGGCAGCTATAGCAGTTGCTGCATCCAACTCCAGAATTCATTCCACTTTTCCCTGAGTCAGTCTCTCAAAAGGATTCTGGTATTCATTAGCAACCATTATTTCAATCAATTCATAAGCTTCATTGTAGCTCTTATCCCCCAAGGCTCCTCCTGATGCTGCATCGAGCATGGTCTAGAAGTAACATCCAATCCATTATAGAAATAATTTATAATCATCCAACCAGGCATGCCATGGTGTGGGCACTTCCTTAGCATCTCCTTATATCGATCCCAAGCCTCACATAGAGATTCACCAGTTTACTGAGAAAACTGAGTAAGAGCATTCATGAATTGCAGCAGTCTTCGCCATAGGAAAGAATTTAGTGAGAAAACTTTTGAGAAAGATCCTCCCATATGGTGACAGACCTTGGTGGTAGAGAATGTACCAGCACTTTGTTTTATCCCTTAGAGAGTATGGGAATAGTTGCAGCTTGATAGCATCTTCAGTCATACCATTGAACTTGAAAGTATCGCAGATCTCAATGAAATCCCTGATGTGCATGTTGGGCTTCAGTAGGAGAACCCCCAAACTGAACTGAGTTCTGTATCATCTGAATCGTGCTTGACTTGATCTCAAAAGTGTTAGCTGAGATGGCTGGCCTAATAATGCTTGACAGAATATCATTGATCTTAGGCTGAGAATAGTCCATCAAAGCCTTAGGAATTTCTGCTTGATCCCCCATCACTACTAAAAATGGTTCATCTACATTCTCTTCTTCTTCTATCTTCTTCTTCTTCCTCAAAAACCTTCCCTTGGAACCAGTTACAACTTCTTCCTCGGCTTTATCCAGAGTTCTCTTACAAGACCGCGAACGCATATGCATACACGCTCGCTAGAATACCTGAAATAAGACAAGGAAACAGATAAGTAATAATGTCCGAGTCAATGAACTTAACGATCACTGATGACAAACACATAAACAAAAAATTAACACTGCAGTCCCCGGCAGCGGCGCCAAAAACTTGCTAGTCGCTAAAACACGCGCTAATAATACACGCAAGTATACGCATTCACAAGTACTATAGAATTATTTCTAGTTCATTCCCACAGAGACTGGCTTTAGTTAATGTATAACCCCAATTTTTGGGAAATTTTTGAAACCCTTATGAATAGTGTTTTTGCTGAATGAGAAAACTTTTCATGCCACACTATGTAGGGGTTCTGCTATGGATATTCTGAGATTTTATTAGTACTTTATATGGGATATAAGTGTATGTAAAGATCGTCAGAATCCAAATCCGAACACTTTGATTTTTCCCGGAAATTCACAAGATACGGAGAGAATTGAGTATAAGGTAACAGGATAAAAAGGATTTAAATTAAAGGATTATAGGAGAGGATCATAAAAGGAATATAATATATTGAGAAAGGTTAAGGGAACCTAAGTAATAAGATCCCGGGTATGATCCCTCAAACGATAAACGAGAACGAAAGATAAGCGAACCGTAAAAAAATAAGTGATCAAGAGACAAGCTTGTACAAGAAGCCAGGGATTGTGACATCATCAAACCACAAGGTGTGGACAAGTGGGAGCATTATGACATGTGCAAGGTGACATAAGCATGACATGGGAAGGAAGGAGGTGTGGTGGCTTTGTAACCACACAAATTCAAGGGCAAGAAGGTAATTGACTAAAGCAAGCACAAAAACCAAGCAACCAAGCCAAGCAAATCATTTTTCATCAAAATCAAAAAGAAACCAAGGCATTGTTCTTCATGCTCTCGGCCAAAACAGAATCAGAACACTAAAACTGCTGTATCTCCTTCATTTCTCACTCAAATATTGTGTTCTATAGCTCATTGGAAAGGTATTGAGATGGCCTACAACTCTTGTTCACAAGTCTCGTCCAAATAATCATGGTAAGACCCTCATTTTTACAGTTCTTTAAATCGGACTTTTAGAAACTTCAAAGCCTAACTTTGTGTTCTTGATTTCTTTGGAAAGATCAAGCTTGTAGGAGGCTCCCTAAGGCTTCCTAGCAACTTAACACCTCCCAAGGAAGGTATAAACTTCAAACCCTAGCCTTTACTTTATTTGTTAGTAAGTTTAATGGTTGGTGTTGTGAAATGAGAAGCATGGATTGTGATTATTAGTAGTTTGGTTTGATTTGGAAGTGTTTTGGTAATTGAAGCTTGATTATAGTTCATAGGTCTTGATTGTGGTTGTTTGAGTTGAAAACCTTGGAGATTATGGACTGATGTGGTATGGTTTAGGTGAAGTTTTGTTGTATTGATGGTTATGAGTTGGTTGGTGGTTAATTGGAGTAGTTTAAACATTGGTAATCGCGTAAACATAGCCGTCGTAACGTCCGATTTTCTTTGGACTGTTTTTGTGCATAACATTAGGACCCGAGAACCCCCTGCTAGATTATGACCACTGCCATGATTAGATAGCTCATGTTACGAGCTTCGTTTTGATATGTAGTTCGTTCGATTCCGATGCACGGTTTAGGAGAAACGACCGTTTCAAGTAACGGCGTTTCGCGAACGAAACTTTTCCCCTCGCCTTACTTTGAAACATAGGTTAAAGACCAAAAAGGGTTAATTAATGTATGAAACATTTATGGTAAGTGTGTTAGGCAGTTGGTAAGACACTCGCGAAGGAATCGCTTTAAAACTCGTAAAGGTTAAATTATTAAAAATGGTGGAGCCGAGGGTACCCGAGTGGCTTAAGCGAATCAGTGAGCGCAAAACAAGCGTTAGAGTCTAAGTTAGTTAAAGTATAGATTTACAAGTGATTTTGGTTTAATTCCAACTTACTTGTTGTTTATAGGTTACCAGACTCGTCCCGAGCCATTCGTAACCCCAGTCGCTCAGGCAAGTTTTCTACCCGTTATACTGTTGTTGTGATGTAAATATATGTATATGCATTATCTTGTGATATTGCATGATTGTTATTAGCAAATTTTGCGATATATTGGAGCATGCTAATATGGTATATATGCATGTCTGTTTCGTAATCTGGTTATCTATCTGTTGATTTCAATGCTTATAGTTGCATAATACCTATGCTAGAAATAAGCAAGTAGTTGCGTATACCCTTAGTATAGGGGATAAAAGGTGAACATATTTCTAAACCGGGAGTCGATGTTCCCGAGTATATATATATATATATATATTATATTATATATATATATATATATGGATATAGTTTTTAAAACTATTAATCGAATAAGGTTTATTCGATAACTTTAACTTTATTTTATTATTGAATATTATTTCAAATATTATTCGAAGGCGTATGACTCCTTTACATTATTTATTGAATATTATTTGAATATTCATTTGAGGATGTATGACTCCTTTATTTTATTTAATGAATATTATTTATAATATTCATTCGAGGTATTATGACTCAGCTTATTTTATTTATTGAATATTATTTGAATATTCATTTGAGGATCTATGACTCCGATTATTTGCTGAGATATTCTTTATTTTATTAAAGAATAAGGTGTCGATAATCAAACTTATTTTTGATTATTCAAATAAAGATATTACTTTCGTATAAGTATATCTTTGATTATTTGCTATTCATTTCAAGTATAAGTTTTAATACTTCTACTTCAATTATTTTATAAAGATTATCTTTTATGGGAATATTATTTAAATAATAATATTCAGACATTTTCTAAATATTCTGGGGACTGATTTACTTCATTAAATCAGTTTTACTCCAAACACTCTTTAAAGTGTTTTCGAGTCTTTAAAATGATTTTCAAAAGTTAGAGCGGATCCCAAAACTATTTTTATATTTAAGATCTTCCTTTTAAAAAGGGGATTTAAATACTCGCTCAAAACCTGGGGGATCCGGCTCGGTGGTGTGTTTTATATTCGCAACAAGGTTGCTGTCTTGGTAAAAGAGTTTTTGATTACTTACCCAATATTCGGGAAGTAAAATTCTTGGAACAAGTTAATCCATTAACAGGCATCGCCTGGGAAATATCGGTGAGTTTTCCTTTCCAACTAGGTACGACTTCTTGGTGGAGCCGTATCAACAAGTTTCTACTTGGGGAAAGGGGGAAACGAGCTTTACGTTTCAGAGTCATGGATTTCATCTGAACTAGGAGTGGCGTAAGTGGTGGAGTAGCGCCGGCCCAGCCTTATTATATTGGCCCAAATGGCCTGGAAGTTCCGCTAAGGCGGTCCATTCCTTAGGAGTTCAGTGTTCGGTTGACAAGTAAATCCGACAGGTTCTCCTCTACATGTAGAAAATGGTGGGGTTGTACTACTACGACTGATCATCGTAAGTGGTCTTCCTGGCGCGGCAAACTCCCGTAATGAGTTCATCATCCAATTGGATATTTCTGCAACACTACCCAAAGCACTTCGATAGAAAGGCTACGGTTGGGCGATTGTTGAGTGTTGGCAGGGTCAAGTTTTCAAAATAATGTTTGCATCAAATGAAGTATCTCATAACTTCATTTTATTTTGATGATATTTTAAAGGTTGAATCTATTCAAGTATTATCTTGTAGTCTCGTCTATGTGATGAACTTTTGAAACTGATTATAACTTGAACGGTGGTAGTTCAAGTAGTATTGGGAAAGATATAAGTATATTGGGGTATTTGGTAACTCATCTTTTAAACTTATATCTAATTAATAATTGTCTTATGTATGACAAAGATTTTCAGAAAAACGTTGAGACAAGGTTAGATATATGAGATCACCTTGCAACGATATTTTTTTATACAGTTATACAGGACTTTGTGTATATTATGCATGGAAGAGGACTTCCAATATTTTGAAAAGTATATATGTATATATACTGAATATTTTGCGACTTCATCGCATTAAGTATCAACTTGGTTCATTTCTTTTGACCAAGACTTTCATGAGTATTATGAGTAGGCTCATATATTGTAAATCATTATACATATTATTTTGGTGGGCTTGCTGCTCACCCTTGCTTTTTCTTCATCACACAACAACAGTTAGGAAAGATGGCCAGACTCCAGCAGACCCAGCGCAAGCGCGTGGGAAGCGTCCCGCGTCTTCCCGTTGATGTTGTAGCTGCTATAGCTGCAGAGGTAGATCTATTGTAGATCAGACCATCTACTTTTGAGAATCAATTATGTATAATTATAACTTGTGGCAGATAATGGCAATTAACTGTAAATTTATCAAGTAATCATTTTGGGTTGTAATAACTTTTAAATTGTGGATTCAAAGACTTGTACTTATTTTAAATTTCATCTCTGAGACTATAACGGGTTGTGGTGTGTGTTAGTGTGGGGTCACAGCATAAGGTTATTTATTATTAATTAAGTGAAGTGATATTGTGGAAAGAAAGACCGTGACGACCCGGATCCCCGACCCCGGATCTGGGGGTGTTACAGAAATGGTATCAGAGCCAAGCGTTATAAACCTCAGAGATGATGGGACGTTAAGATAATAAGTTCACTAAGATAATAAGAACTCTTGCCAAGTTCATAGTCGGACTACCTAACGTAGTACTGACAGTTAAAACCCTTATGGGAACCCTTATAAATAGCGATAGAAGCGTAGTTCGTTATCGTATATGGTAGCGGGACTCCGAACCCTGAAGTTGAGGAACATCAACGCGATGATGTTTTATTACTAATTGGAGATCAGATTGTGGATCCAATAGAGCGTCCTAACGCAGGACCGGATGATGTTGATATTGAGGATGTAGCGGTTGAGGATGTTGTCCTAGAAGGGATAGTTGCTGAGGAGGATCCCATGGAGGATCTGACGGATTGGATAAAGGACCACTGATGAATTGATGACCTGGTTGGGTCGACTACCAGAGGTAGGATTGGCCGGTCACTACCAGAGGTTCGTTCAAGTTGTAAAGATAGTAGCCCCTTTAACGTGGCTTACTCATAAGACTGAGAAGTTCGAATAGACAGAGAAATGCGAGAACAGCTTTAAGAACTGAAGCAAAGGTTGGTGACGGCCCCTATGTTGGCGTTGCCGGATGGAAAAAGGAGATTTTGTGATTTGTAAGTGACGCTTCGCATAAGGAATTAGGGTGCTTCTTAGCACAGCAAGATAATCGCGTCTGCGTCAAGACAATTAAGGTAATATGAAATTTGATATCACCGCCCATGAGCTTAGGCTCGTGGCAATAGTTTTACCCTAAAGATTGGAGGCACTACTTGTATGGAGAGAAGTGCGAGAATTACCTAAGCCATAAGTGCTCTAGTACATTCTTACGTAGAAAGAGCTCAACATACGCCAGAGGAGGCGGTTAGAGCTAATCAAGAATTATGATTGGCAGATTCTTTATCATTCGGGGTAAGCCAATATGGTGGCTGATGCCCTTAGTAAAAAGGAGAGACTCAAGATGATAATGTCTTTTGGAGAGTTTATAAGAGATTTTGAGAAAATGGAAATAGTAGTGAAGGTAACCGGAGCCGGTACCGAAAAGCTGTTTGAGATAGCAATACAGCCCGAATTATTGGAAAAGATCATATTGTGCCAGAAAAAGTTATGAATGAAGGCAGAGAGCCAACAAATAGATAAGAGGTTAATATCGAGAAAGATGATAAGGGAATAATGAGGTATTCCTATAGAATTTGGGTTCCGAAAGTTCAAGAGCGTAAGGATGAGATCTTAGACGAAAGCTAGTTTGAGGAATAAGATTTAGAGCAAACCCTGAACGTGATAGTCAGGGAGGTCGCCATCAAGATAGAAGGAACCCATGACATAATGGAGTGGAAAATGAGGATTTTAAATTAAAAGATGACCCCAATTATGGGGAGTAGGATGAAACATTTCATACTAAGGAAATAGAAAGTCGAGTAAGGAAAGGAGACCCGAGACGGTACTCCTATACGGCAATTCATGGACCTGTCTAAAAAGAACTTAGACTATTATCCCCAACCACCACCCTGAGGAGACAGTGCGGTGGGAAATTCTTTCATGACCTTTAAGTCGCTAAGCTCTCAGAGTTCCAAGGAACAAGCTGACCCAGTCGAGGCAAGAGCCTGGCTAAAGGAAATAGATGAATCATTTGAGATTCTAAATGATTGACGAACCACAAAAGACTGTTTTGTCACTTACCCTCCTAAGAGAGAGACCACCCGCTGGTGAAAGGCCAAGGAAGGCACGGAGCAAGAGATTATAATAAACTGATTTAAGTTCAGTCAATTGTTTTCAGGAAAGTACTTCCCAAGGTTATGGAGATAGTGTAAAAGCTTAAGAGCCAGAACAAAGGCAGACGAGTATGATGAATTATGAATCTAAGTTGTAAAAGTTATCAAGATTCGTTCTGAAGACACGAATCCAGAATGACGGGATGTTTGAAATCAATGCTTATGTTGTGTTGGTTCATGAAATAACGATAAGAGAAAGGAATATAAAGGCAAGAGAGTTTGAGGAATGATAAGGGAGTTGGGTATGAGGAAACCCTAAAGACTCGTAGAAATAGAAATAGAAAAGTAGGTAATCGTCCGGATGAGAGTGATTACCATGAGTTAAATTGATGGTTGAAGGTATAAGAGATACATATATTTTATCCCCTGTAAGTTGGGAAGATTCGAGGAAACCTTGAGATAATTCGAAGGATAAATAATGAGACGCGGATAGACTGAGGAGACAAGAAAGTAAGAAATTAAGAAAATTGGGTGAAGGAAGTGACCTTCAAGAAGGTAAAGTGTAAGACCGGTGGCATGATACCCAGAAAGGGAGACGCCAGATATGAAAGATATCCCAACATTGAGATGACTGTTGAGATAAACAACAAAAGTAAATAAGGAATTATTAAGAAGAAGTTCACGTTGAACATGACCAATATCTTCCAGAACATCCATGTTATCATTACCAAATCAAGAAAGAAAAGTGGATGACCATTGTTACTTTTGGAGGCCATATGGATTGACCTCAATTTGAATAAGGATGCTATTATGAAGTTAGGTATAGACTATCGAGGTGGGAATGATTGAATAAGACCCTTATCAGGGATATATGACTTGATTTATCCATGGAAGGATGCAGGTACCTTTTAAAGGTGGAATTAAGGATAGAACATCGGTAACTTAAAATGAATCCTAGGGGAATGCATAAAGGTTGGAATTTCACCCTTAATAGGGACAGTATGAGTTTTGACAGTATGATTGGAAAGGGTTAATGTAGCAACAACCTTTAAGAATCAGTGGAGAAATTTTTCAGAAGTATATAGACAATGGTTCTAGTAATAGTAAATGGTATTTTAATATGCCCTGTATCTAGGGAATACAGGAGGAACGATTGAAGGATAACCTTAGAGGTTTTACAAGGAGAAAGGTAATATTCAAAATTCTCAAGAATAGAAATGTTGATAAAGGAAATATGACGTAATTATAATGATGCCAAGTGGGGCACGTGTTAAACCACGAGAAAGTATGGATCGAACCAGTAATGGTCGAAATTGTTCAGGGCAATTAGGACTTAAGATAAAAGATGTTCTAATATGATTGAGAGTCAGTCATGACAGTGATTAACCTCTAAAGACTGAGGCAATAACTTATGGAAAAATGGTGATTTTTTTTTTACTCATCAGATTTTAAGGAAACATTTCACATAAGCTGTGATTGAAATAAGGTAGAAAATTTATTTGGAGGTGGTTAAAATGACATTGACTGTAAGGAAATTTTACTATCAGGAAAGGCCAAAGAGGTGGCCGACACTTTAAAGGTAAGAGGATAATTATAGGCGCTTGTGCCAAGGAATACAGTGATGATGGTTAAAACTGTGAAGGTTGTATTATGGTTTGGAAGATTGACATTCCTTCTGATGACTGTGCAATACCCAACCGTAATAGTAGTTGGTAAAGGTTTAATTCGTGTAATCGCCATGAACGGGCTATCTATTATAAGGTCCTATCTTGAGATAAGCCAGGACCATGTTTCAAAAAGGACTAGATGAACCTTGAGTTAATTCTTCTATTTAGGCATATGATTAAGAATGGTATTAACCTGCTATCGTTGCTTTGATTGAAACTCTTCTGCATTTTATTGCTTCATGTCATGTATGTATGTCAGGATCAGGAGTGTTCTTCATGAATCAGATGGTGATATGTTACCTCCTTAGAAGATTTGATACGATGTATGGACTCCGTATGGTTAGCTATTAAGACTTCATGGAAAATGAATGACGACAGTAGGTCAGTGGTGGACCATAGTAAGGCAGCAATGATTCTGCGAGTATGAGCTGATTACAACCGTGAGAGTTGTATTGGAATGGGTGTTGAGATTGAGTACCACTAATCGGGTCGTGGTAGTGTATAAGTTATCATTGATAGACTAATTAAGTAGAGTATCTACCTAGTGAATATTATTCTTTCTTATCAATAGAGAGTCGTATTATTATACGAGGAAGGTTGCGGTGCAAGCATAGAATTCTAGTAACGATGATGTCTAGAATGAGATCCCAGATTCGATTTTCGATGTCGAGGGAGTTTCAAAGGTGATTGTGTATAAGCTCGAGGAAGGGCATGGGTCCATAGAATGATGGACGGGATAGCGAAAATATTTAGGCACGTGAAATACGATGCTATAATACTTGATGTTGATATAAATACATATATGTTTTGTTCTCCTATGACAAACCTCTATAGTTCAGAGGTAGATTCCAAGCCAGATATTTTGTGGCAGTATTTTTTTTCATAATACAATTCTCTTCAGTTCGTTCTTTTCTCTTCTTTTCATTTCATGTAAGCTGAGAAGAACAACCCTTCCAGAAGGGGAGGTATTGCCGAATGACTATCTATCTGTGTGATAGAAGCCTAGTAGGATACCAGCTATTGTTTAATTGCTTGTCAAGTACTAAAGGCTGGCCACCTTCTGTACTAACTATGCGATATAACAAGTGTTCATGATCATAGTGATCTCTCAACAAATTCCTTTACTTCTATTTGATTGATCAAATTTTGGAAAATAGAAGCAACTGAAAAAGGAGTAATAAAGTGGTGGTAGTATGCGGAATGGGAACACATTCGTGATACTAAGGTTGACGTGGTTATTAAAAGGTTATAGAACGCTAACGAGCAAAAGTATAACCAGTATAATATTAGGAACGGAAGGTAGTAGCGATTACGAACTGGAAAAGAATGGGTTTGAGAAGCAGAAGCTCTAATGTTAAAAGCAATAATGAGAGTCTGTGCAATAGACTTGAAAGAATTTGGAATGATCACTTAATTCGGATTGAGTTATCTTACGACAATAGATCATATGTCATTATCGAGATGTCGCCTTATGAGATCATTGAGGGAAGACAATGTCGATCTCCCTTATGTTAGGATGAAGTTGTAGAGCGCAAGATGCTCGGACCCGCAGTAGTCCAAAGGACCAAGGATATGATAGATCTAATCAGAGGACGGCTGGTAGTAGCCCAAGATGGTCATGATAAGTATGTTGATTTGACACGAAAGGATAAAGAGTATGAAATAGGGGACCTAGTAATGTTATAGGTATCCCTTGGAAAGGATTGATGAGGTTCGGAAAGAAAGGAAAGCTAAGTCTACAATTTGTTGGACCCTTGGATATATTAAGACGTTTGGGAAGTTAGCATATGAGCTAGCCCTACCCCGAACTGTAGCAAGTTCATAACGTGTTCACGTATCAATGTTAAGGAAGTGTAATTCGGATGCCAGACAAATAGGGGCATATGAGCGCATAGACATGCAACCAGACGTAACCTATATGGAGCAACCAGGAAGGGTTATAGAGTAAAAGGAACGAGTGCTTAGGAGAAGGGTTATCAAACTAGTAAGAGTTTGATGGTAGAACCACAATGTGGGAAAATTACTCGAGAGTTAGAAAGTGCAATGCTAAGAAGTATCCCTATTCACTTTCTATCTGATTCCGGGACGGAATCCTTTTAAGGAGGGGAGACTGTAATAACCCCAATTTTTGGGAAATTTTTGAAACCCTTATGAATAGTGTTTTTGCTGAATGAGAAAACTTTTCATGCCACACTATGTAGGGGTTCTGATATGGATATTCTGAGATTTTATTAGTACTTTATATGGGATATAAGTGTATGTAAAGATCGTCAGAATCCAAATCCGAACACTTTGATTTTTCCCGGAAATTCACAAGATACGGAGAGAATTGAGTATAAGGTAACAGGATAAAAAGGATTTAAATTAAAGGATTATAGGAGAGGATCATAAAAGGAATATAATATATTGAGAAAGGTTAAGGGAACCTAAGTAATAAGATCCCGGGTATGATCCCTCAAACGATAAACGAGAACGAAAGATAAGCGAACCGTAAAACAAATAAGTGATCAAGAGACAAGCTTGTACAAGAAGCCAGGGATTGTGACATCATCAAACCACAAGGTGTGGACAAGTGGGAGCATTATGACATGTGCAAGGTGACATAAGCATGACATGGGAAGGAAGGAGGTGTGGTGGCTTTGTAACCACACAAATTCAAGGGCAAGAAGGTAATTGACTAAAGCAAGCACAAAAACCAAGCAACCAAGCCAAGCAAATCATTTTTCATCAAAATCAAAAAGAAACCAAGGCATTGTTCTTCATGCTCTCGGCCAAAACAGAATCAGAACACTAAAACTGCTGTATCTCCTTCATTTCTCACTCAAATATTGTGTTCTATAGCTCATTGGAAAGGTATTGAGATGGCCTACAACTCTTGTTCACAAGTCTCGTCCAAATAATCATGGTAAGACCCTCATTTTTACAGTTCTTTAAATCGGACTTTTAGAAACTTCAAAGCCTAACTTTGTGTTCTTGATTTCTTTGGAAAGATCAAGCTTGTAGGAGGCTCCCTAAGGCTTCCTAGCAACTTAACACCTCCCAAGGAAGGTATAAACTTCAAACCCTAGCCTTTACTTTATTTGTTAGTAAGTTTAATGGTTGGTGTTGTGAAATGAGAAGCATGGATTGTGATTATTAGTAGTTTGGTTTGATTTGGAAGTGTTTTGGTAATTGAAGCTTGATTATAGTTCATAGGTCTTGATTGTGGTGTTTGAGTTGAAAACCTTGGAGATTATGGACTGATGTGGTATGGTTTAGGTGAAGTTTTGTTGTATTGATGGTTATGAGTTGGTTGGTGGTTAATTGGAGTAGTTTAAACATTGGTAATCGCGTAAACATAGCCGTCGTAACGTCCGATTTTCTTTGGACTGTTTTTGTGCATAACATTAGGACCCGAGAACCCCCTGCTAGATTATGACCACTGCCATGATTAGATAGCTCATGTTACGAGCTTCGTTTTGATATGTAGTTCGTTCGATTCCGATGCACGGTTTAGGAGAAACGACCGTTTCAAGTAACGGCGTTTCGCGAACGAAACTTTTCCCCTCGCCTTACTTTGAAACATAGGTTAAAGACCAAAAAGGGTTAATTAATGTATGAAACATTTATGGTAAGTGTGTTAGGCAGTTGGTAAGACACTCGCGAAGGAATCGCTTTAAAACTCGTAAAGGTTAAATTATTAAAAATGGTGGAGCCGAGGGTACCCGAGTGGCTTAAGCGAATCAGTGAGCGCAAAACAAGCGTTAGAGTCTAAGTTAGTTAAAGTATAGATTTACAAGTGATTTTGGTTTAATTCCAACTTACTTGTTGTTTATAGGTTACCAGACTCGTCCCGAGCCATTCGTAACCCCAGTCGCTCAGGCAAGTTTTCTACCCGTTATACTGTTGTTGTGATGTAAATATATGTATATGCATTATCTTGTGATATTGCATGATTGTTATTAGCAAATTTTGCGATATATTGGAGCATGCTAATATGGTATATATGCATGTTGCGTAATCTGGTTATCTATCTGTTGATTTCAATGCTTATAGTTGCATAATACCTATGCTAGAAATAAGCAAGTAGTTGCGTATACCCTTAGTATAGGGGATAAAAGGTGAACATATTTCTAAACCGGGAGTCGATGTTCCCGAGTATATATATATATATATATATATATATATATATATATATATATATATATGGATATAGTTTTTAAAACTATTAATCGAATAAGGTTTATTCGATAACTTTAACTTTATTTTATTATTGAATATTATTTCAAATATTATTCGAAGGCGTATGACTCCTTTACATTATTTATTGAATATTATTTGAATATTCATTTGAGGATGTATGACTCCTTTATTTTATTTAATGAATATTATTTATAATATTCATTCGAGGTATTATGACTCAGCTTATTTTATTTATTGAATATTATTTGAATATTCATTTGAGGATCTATGACTCCGATTATTTGCTGAGATATATTCTTTATTTTATTAAAGAATAAGGTGTCGATAATCAAACTTATTTTTGATTATTCAAATAAAGATATTACTTTCGTATAAGTATATCTTTGATTATTTGCTATTCATTTCAAGTATAAGTTTTAATACTTCTACTTCAATTATTTTATAAAGATTATCTTTTATGGGAATATTATTTAAATAATAATATTCAGACATTTTCTAAATATTCTGGGGACTGATTTACTTCATTAAATCAGTTTTACTCCAAACACTCTTTAAAGTGTTTTCGAGTCTTTAAAATGATTTTCAAAAGTTAGAGCGGATCCCAAAACTATTTTTATATTTAAGATCTTCCTTTTAAAAAGGGGATTTAAATACTCGCTCAAAACCTGGGGGATCCGGCTCGATGGGTGTTTTATATTCGCAACAAGGTTGCTGTCTTGGTAAAAGAGTTTTTGATTACTTACCCAATATTCGGGAAGTAAAATTCTTGGAACAAGTTAATCCATTAACAGGCATCGCCTGGGAAATATCGGTGAGTTTTCCTTTCCAACTAGGTACGACTTCTTGGTGGAGCCGTATCAACAAGTTTCTACTTGGGGAAAGGGGGAAACGAGCTTTACGTTTCAGAGTCATGGATTTCATCTGAACTAGGAGTGGCGTAAGTGGTCGAGTAGCGCCGGCCCAGCCTTATTATATTGGCCCAAATGGCCTGGAAGTTCCGCTAAGGCGGTCCATTCCTTAGGAGTTCAGTGTTCGGTTGACAAGTAAATCCGACAGGTTCTCCTCTACATGTAGAAAATGGTGGGGTTGTACTACTACGACTGATCATCGTAAGTGGTCTTCCTGGCGCGGTAAACTCCCGTAATGAGTTCATCATCCAATTGGATATTTCTGCAACACTACCCAAAGCACTTCGATAGAAAGGCTACGGTTGGGCGATTGTTGAGTGTTGGCAGGGTCAAGTTTTCAAAATAATGTTTGCATCAAATGAAGTATCTCATAACTTCATTTTATTTTGATGATATTTTAAAGGTTGAATCTATTCAAGTATTATCTTGTAGTCTCGTCTATGTGATGAACTTTTGAAACTGATTATAACTTGAACGGTGGTAGTTCAAGTAGTATTGGGAAAGATATAAGTATATTGGGGTATTTGGTAACCTCATCTTTTAAACTTATATCTAATTAATAATTGTCTTATGTATGACAAAGATTTTCAGAAAAACGTTGAGACAAGGTTAGATATATGAGATCACCTTGCAACGATATTTTTTTCATACAGTTACACACTAGGACTTTGTGTATATTATGCATGGAAGAGGACTTCCAATATTTTGAAAAGTATATATGTATATATACTGAATATTTTGCGACTTCATCGCATTAAGTTATCAACTTGGTTCATTTCTTTTGACCAAGACTTTCATGAGTATTATGAGTAGGCTCATATATTGTAAATCATTATACATATTATTTTGGTGGGCTTGCTGCTCACCCTTGCTTTCTTCTTTCATCACACAACAACAGTTAGGAAAGATGGCCAGACTCCAGCAGACCCAGCGCAAGCGCGTGGGAAGCGTCCCGCGTTCCCGTTGATGTTGTAGCTGCTATAGCTGCAGAGGTAGATCTATTGTAGATCAGACCATCTACTTTTGAGAATCAATTATGTATAATTATAACTTGTGGCAGATAATGGCAATTAACTGTAAATTTATCAAGTAATCATTTTGGGTTGTAATAACTTTTAAATTGTGGATTCAAAGACTTGTACTTATTTAAATTTCATCTCTGAGACTATAACGGGTTGTGGTGTGTGTTAGTGTGGGGTCACAGCATAAGGTTATTTATTATTAATTAAGTGAAGTGATATTGTGGAAAGAAAGACCGTGACGACCCGGATCCCCGACCCCGGATCTGGGGGTGTTACATAAAGGATTTAGATGCTCCCGAGTCAAACAAAACTTTAACAGGCACATAATTAAGATAAAGCGTACCTGCAACTACATCTGAATCCTGGCATTAGATCTCTTAGTCATCTTGAAGGTTTTGGCTCTTGCTGTGCTGGTTTCCGGTCCTTGAGATACACTACCTCCTATGTGCCCTGAGTAGCGACCTTACAGTTTCTGGTAATGTGTCCAACCTTCCACACTTAAAGCAGGTAACTCCGGGATTTCCTGAATTACACTTGACGCATAATGACCTTT